>NC_143432.1:1204117-1505147 GCF_059467195.1 Physcomitrium patens
AGCTTCTTTTTATTCTACATCTTTGATTAGATTTAAAATGATACTACTAATGGTAGTGACTTTTTTTTTATCCTCTAATTTGGCCTTCAAGTCTATTCTTTGCAATAAGTTGTTTGATGTACTATATTTTCATCTTTGCTTGTACTTAAGTTGAATATTGAAAAGTTGCAATTATTCTTTTCAACAATGATGTTGTGATTTAATATTTTTCAAATATAAATCGTGTAGCATGGATCAATAGTCAATTCAAATAATTAGTAGCTTCTTCAATAAATAGTATTGTCACATATTTGTAGCATGTACAATCGCTAATTGCTCTCAATTACATATAGAGTAATTTCGCTTTGGCCATTTGAGCTTGTATGATTCATATGCCATAGGTTGAAGGTCCCTATCAAAGTCTTGTTAAAAGACTGCTCTAATAACAAAGCCAAAACCATCAATGTTAATTATACAGGGAAGGTTGAAATCATACAATTATAATATTGGAGGAATAATAAATTTTTCCTTCAACCTATCAAAGGCACTTTGCTGCTCCAATTTCTATTCAATTGAAGCACCTTTCTCTAATAAGCTTATCAATGAAATAATAACGTGTATAAATTATGAAATGAAATGACAATAATATCCTATAATGCTTAAAAAAGAATAAACTTCAGAAGCATCTTTAGGAATTGGCCAATCCTCCATTACTGTTATCTTATACTATTCCATGTGTACACCTTTGGAAGACACTATATGCTCCAAAAAGGTGACTTTCAACTTCTAAAGTTCACAATTTTATTGCTTATAATAGAAGCAACTATCTTATAGTTGGTGTAGTACTTCTCGTAGATATTATTCATACTCATTAGAAATTTTATTATACATTAGAATATCATCAATGAAAACAACTACATACTTATTTAAAAGATCTCAAAATAATTTGTTCTTGTGATCCATAAAGGTCACTGGAACATTGGTCATGCCAAAAGGTAAAACAAGTCATTCAAAATATCCATAGCACATATAAAATGTTGTCTTTTTTATATCCTCTCTTGCAATATGTACCTGCTAATAGCTACTCCAAGGTCTAATTTGTTAAAGATGATCATATCTCTAAATTAGTCAAAAAGATCATCTAGATATGAAAGATGATATGTATTTTTAGCAATTTTCTTACTAAGGCCTTGACAGTCAATACAAAGCCAAAGTCCACCATCCTTCTTGGATGCAAAGAATACATGTACTTCTCATATTGATGTACTTTCTTGAATGAGGCCATTTTCTAAAAGTTCATCCAATATCTTCCGTAGCTCTTGAAGTTCATTTGGTACTAAGTAATAAATTGGCCAACTTTTTAGTTTGGCCTCAAGTAATAGTTCTATTTTAAAAGAAGCATCTCAATCCAAAGGCGCGCCACTAGATAAGTTGGTTGGAAAGACATTTAGATATTTTTATATAAGTTGTTTTGTCCATTCTACTCCTTTGATTATTTTTTCCACCACTGATGTAAGATTTAAAACTACTATATATACTAATTATTTATGCTAAATTTATTTCTTTATAAAGCTCATCTCTATATGTACTATCTACCTAGGAGCTACGTGGCAATGTTCTATAGGACCTCCAAAAATGTCTTGACTTTGCACAATATGTATCTTAACTTACAAGGAAAGTTTTTTATGTGGGCACCATATAATTAGCTTGTTTCGTAAGCTACCAACATGTGGGTATTTTATTAACTTGTTGACCAAGTTTCCAATCTACCAATTAAGTATAAATACATGTAAAGTCAAAGCAGCGTCTATGAAGCTTTTCTAGAAGATGTTATGAAATTAATCTACTTTTACCTACTTCTACCTATTCCTATCACCTAGGTAATAATTATAATAAATATATGTCCGTGACATCCTATAGATGGAGCAATAAATAGTCATAGTAGTTGCATAATCTTTAATATAATTAGATCTCCCTCTAATCAAGACTTTTTAGGTTTATCAAGGTTTTAAAAGTATAATCCTTACAAAGATTGAATTTCTTGTACCCTTGACTTTTCTAAAAGCATAAATAAGAGTGAAATTAATTTAGTAGAAAGTCATAAGTCTAGTGCAATTAAACCTATATTTATAGATACAAGAGCTTTCTTGCATGCTGCAAAAGAAGGATTGCCTTATGTCATTTCCGCCACACTTGTTTCTAATCATGAAAAGACTTCATGTGGCATTTCCAATAAATATCAAGAATTTCAAGATATATTTGAGAAGAAGAATATAAATACTCTTCAAGAACATCATCTCTATGACCTTCAAGAAGGAATACAACCGCTATTTGGACCAATTTATAGTTTATCATAAAATGAATTATTTGAACTCAAAGAATATATTGAAGAGAATCTGCTTAAAAATTTCATACGCAATTCCAAATTACCAACACGAGCTCCAATCTTATTTGTGAAGAAGAAAGATAGATCATTGCAGATATGTATTAATTATCGAGGACTCAACAAGATCACCATCAAGAATAGGTACCTTCTATCTTTGATATCAAGACTTCTCGATCAACTGAATTACGCTAAGCTCTATACAAAAATAAATCTACAGAGAGCATACAATCTAATATACATTAAACAAAGAGATGAATAGAAGATTGTATTTCGAACTAGGTATGGGCATTTTGAATACAATGTCATACCTTTTAGACTTACAAATGCAATGACAGCTTTTCAACATCTAATGAATGATATTTTTGAAGAGTTTTTAGACAATTTTTTTGTCTGTTATCCGGACAAAATCTTGATCTATTCTAAGAACACATATGAACATGAACTTCATGTTGTTCATGTATTACAAAAATTAAGAGATGCGAGAATCTATGCCATGATAGAAAAGTGTGTTTTTCACACTACTCAAGTTGATTTTTTAGGATACATCATTTCAAATGATGGACTTATGATAGATCCTAAGAAAGTTCAAACGATTATGGATTAAAAAATTTTAAAAATGATAAGAGATATCCAATGCTTTTTGAGCTTTGCTAACTATTATTAGATCTTCATCAAAGACTTCTTTCGAGTTGTAGCTCCACTTACACGTTTGACTTACAAAGATAAACTTGAGTCGAGTAAAGAAGCTGAAGCATCTTTTGAAACTTTAAAGTCAACCTTTATTTCTGCACCAATCTTGTATTGTGTCAACTTTTCTAAGACATTTTTTTATGAAAACAGATGCATCAAACTTTGCTTTGGGTGTCGTATTATTACAAATAGGAACACATGATAAACTTCACTTTTCATTCCAAAAAAATTTCAGCAACCAAGATTAATTATGATATCCGTGACAAAGAACTTCTTGCAATCATGGATTCATTTCAAGAATAGCGTCATCATTTAGATGGCACTTTTAATCCAATCACTTTATATACGAATCATAAGAATCTTGAATACTTCATGTCAACACGTGTTTTAAATCGTTGCCAAGTCTGTTGGAGTATGTCTTTATTAAAAATTCATTTCAAGATCACATATCAATCCAAAAAATAACAAGGTTTATTAGACTCCCTTTTTAGACCTTCTTATCTCGTATCAAAATAAGAAGATGTATCTTTTAATCAACAAAGAATAATTCTCTTGAAGCTAGAGCATTTTCATGTTTGAGTATTGAAATCAACATTGATTGTTGATTTGATCCTTGTGAAACAAATCCAATCAAGTATGTCTTCTAATAATCTTGTTCACAATATTAAGAATCATTCTTCTAAGTTTCAAGATACTTCTAAGTTTGAATTCAAAAAAAACCTATTATATTTTGAAGGTCGATTATATGTTCTAAAAGGAGAAGAATGATTACGTGTTCTTCACGCACATCGCAACTTTTCAACAGCAAGATATTTTGGATACAACTAGACTTTGGCACTTATATCTAGAGATTTTTGGTGGCCACAAATATAAAGTGTTTCTACGGATTTTATCATGGATCTTCCAATCTCAGGTTTTTATAACTCTATATTCATAATCGTAGATTTTTTTATCAAGATGGCACATTTTGTACCATGTACAAAATCTATTATGGATAAAAAAGTAGCTAAATTCTTTTTTGACAATATCTATCGCTATCATGGATTACCCAAAGATATTATATTTGATAGGAGAACTCAGTTTATATCAAGATTTTAGTGGACTCTTTTCAAGATTCTAAAAGTGGATATAAAACTATCTTTAATATTCCATACTCAAAATTATAGATAAACAAAGCATATTAGTCAAGGTTTGGAACAGTATTTAAGATATACCATCAACTACCAATAAGATAATTGGATAATTATTTTACCAATGGTAGAGTTTACTTATAATAGTATGGTACATTCTTCTACAAAACAAACACCTTTCTTTGCCAGTTATGGTTATTATCCATGACTTGATACTTTTGACTTTTTAAAAGCTGATAATCTTGCGGTGCCATGTTGTGACATGATTTTATGGTAAAAGATGATAATATGGATCTTATTATAGAAGAGCCAAGTTAAAATTTAAAGTAAAAAAATATGGATAAAGATAGGAAGGTAGTAAAACTTTTAGTAGTAGTAATGTCTTTTTAAAAAAGTGACTTCTACTTACTTTGTAGGGCCATAAATAAGGCAAAATAAGATAGATTGGATAATAAATGATATAAGTATCTTTAAGAAGAAGTTAAGAGTAAATTCTAGTAAAAATTATGAAGAAAAACTAGATATTGATACTTGGAGAGGGCTGGTTATGAACCAGGGTGAAAATCAAACCATGAGGCACAAAACCAAGCCTCAACGACGATTTTGAGATTCTTTTGTAGATCGAAGAATAGAATTTGATAGCAGACTAAATAAAGTTTCTATGAGCATTGATTTTGTATGATTTGGATTTATAATGACTTTGTAATGGCTTTACAAAGTCAAGTTTGTTTTGGATGACTTAGGTTTTTGTGAAATAAAATAGGGTTGATATTTTGGGCAATTTTGAGAGTTTTGTAATTGATCTTCAAATAAATTTTTTTGGATTTATGGTTATAGTTGTGTTTAATATGTATTGTGAATTTTAGCTTGATTTAATAGTTAAATTGAGGACTATTGAGGTTTAAGTGGGTCAAGGTCTCAAAAAATAGAATTTTAAGTCTAGTGAGGATTTTTAAGATTCCTTGCAATATATAAGTTGGATTGGAGTGAAATTTTTATATGAGGATAGTAGGCTTGTTTTATTAAGTATGTGAGAATTTTAAGATCAATTGAATGGTGAAAATGAGTGATATTGGCTCTAGGAGATTAGCATCAAGATTAATGAAGGAGGCCGGCCAATACCCGAGCATGTTTTTGAGATTATCGTCTATTTGGTAATTTTGATCCGTTTCAAATTTTTTGTGCTTTTTTTCAACTTAGTTGTTAAGAAGTGTGCTTGTTTTCAACTTAGTTATTAAGTAGTAGACAATTCTATATATGAATCTAAATTTTACTTATTTTTTTTCTAAATTTTGAATTCAATATTCTATTTATATTTAGAAATTAAAATCCAAGAACAATATAGAAGCTAATACCATTTTGAAATAAGTTTGGCATTTATAAACTTGTATTATAAGAATTATTGGATATTGGAATAACTAAGTTGTAGGATACATATAAGCTATTTAAATAATAAAATTTTGTGAAGTTGTTACAATCTTAAAACTAAATATTTAATGGCATTTAAAAAATAAGTTTTTTTTAAACCACATTTATAATAAATATTTCTCTAAAATAATACTTAATATTTTATGCAAATAAACATGCTAATATTTTTATTTTTAATTTTCTTTTATAATTATTATCAATTTAAGTTTTTTAAACTAAAAGAATATTGTATTTTATTGAATATTTTTTATGAATGTATAAATCTAAACTATTATAAAATAAAAGCTAAAATACATATTAATAAGGTATAAATATAATTTTTGGGGTCTTTTATTTAAAAAGGATCATTAAAATAATAAAAGAAATAAAATTTTATTTGAAATAAATTTATAATACAAAATGTGATAAATTCGTCATAAAATTAAACATAAAAAATAAACTTCAGATTAAGGTTGACTTTGGAATATTTTTTTTGGTGTATCTATAAAACTAATATTTAAAAAAGATTGTTAACAAGCTATTTGTGTAATGAATTTATAACATATATTTTGTATGAATAAAACACAAACTTCAAAAAAATGAATGCTTAAACATATAGAATGTTTTTAGTTTAATTTTTCATACTACTTACTTGTAACAAACACTTACTCAAAAGAAATTAAGACTGATTTCATTTGTTAAATCATAAAAGAAGAAAAAAAAATCACAAAAAAATTGCAAAGAAACAAAACATATGACAAAGAGTCCTTCTTGAACTTTGTAATTTAAGTTTGAAATTTTCGAAATATGTGAAATGAAAGGAAATTAATCAGGATTGACTGTATGTTTTACCAGTAAAACATCTTCACTTTAATCATGTTCTTTACATGTTATGTAGATTGTCAATGTTTATTAATGCATATCACACTTTCATACTTTAATGACTTTAGTAACATAAATCCAAAAGCATACAAGTGTAATAAAGTTGTTTTAATAACACCAAATTAAGAGTGTACATTGCAATATTAAAAAATAAGAAAACAATAGGAAAGATTTTGAATTATTCGTTTTCTTGTTGAAAAGTTCTTCAAGTACACATGCAAGTGTAATGAATTTCTATCTATCTATCTATATATATATATATATATATATATATTGATTAGGTCATAAGTAGAGATTTTTCTTTTCCGAAAATTCCTCATTGTTAAACAATGAACAAACAAACGCCCTTCCTTTATACACAAGTGTGGCTAATTTTGGCTTAACCCCTTCCACTTACAACAAAGCACACCTAGATTCCTTCATGTATCTAGATTCAGATGAAATCAAAATTAGGGGCCAATAATTTTAGTTTTAGGTAATTCCCCTATATTCTCCATGTTGCTATCACTTTTATAAACTCATAGGTGAGTGGGACTGTAGAGACTTTTCAAGCCATTTGCTAGTTTTCTTCTTTTTGGATTCGACAAAATATCATTCATTAAATTTAGAGTATAAGAATGTGTTTGTCCTGATCAACCTCTAAATTTGGCTGATATTAGAGCTAAGCCCTCGCCAACTTTAGCGGTCAAACCGTGCACAGCTTTTATTTCCCCACAGTTTCAATATCTTCATTTCTTTGATTCTCCTGCATTGTTTTATTTTATTTTATTGTTTATTTACCATTTCTCTTGTTCTTCTCTTCTTTCACCACTTGTAGGTAGCCATTCTGTGCCAAGTGTAGAGGAAGTTTTGTTGCCTTTCTCCTTAAACACCTTGGTAAGGTTTGCTCTAATTAAGTGAGTAGATTAGAATTTATCAATTTCCTTAGTTGCTCATTGATAAATTCCTTTTGCAGGGCCTTGCATGGGAATAAACAATGTGCTATTTTTGACACATGTGAGTTCAAATTTGTAGCTATTGAGGATTAAAAAAAGTCATTGCAAAACAATGTGTCAAAAGGATAAAGTTGGCTCTAAGTCTGGTAATTTTTGACATTACTCATATGCAATTGAATTGTTGCTTAATAAAATTAAAAATAGAAGAATATATCTTGGACTTGCAACTAAGATAACACAATAATGCATCAAAGAATAATCTATAAGTTAAATTAGAAATTAGGCTTTTGAAACTTAAGAAGAAAGAATCTAATGGAAAACCAAAAATGAAAAATGAAAATGTGTAAATTTATAATAGATAGACTTAAGTAACCTACGGTTTAAAATATATCACTTGATAGTAAAATCTTTAAAACTTAGATTATTTTAATGTATAAACATTATACCTAAAAGTATATATATATATATATATATATTATCATAGTACTTAGAATATACGTGTGTTGTACAATTTTGAGGGAAAATTAAATCCCAAAGTGATATTAATGACCTTTGGATTTTGATTTTCAAATTCTATAAAATAATATAAAAAAATAAATATAAAGGGTTATGTTTATTTATTTAAATACTATCATATAAAATAAAATAAAAATTATTAAATGACTTTGGTAGAAAATTATGAGTTAAAAGAATATATCATGATTCAAAAGATAAATAGTATTACTTCTTCAAAATACTATTTTTTTTTGAAACACAATCTTATTATTATTATTATTATTATTATTATTTAAATTTAAATTTAAAAAATTTGATGTAATTTAATTTAATTTAAAATTTTAAAATATCATAAATATATATATATATATATATATATATATATATATATCTTAAATTGATTTAAGTTTTTAATAAAATTTATCCACCCATTTTAACCATCATAAAAAAATAATGTCTTCTAGCTATATTTTTCTAGTATTGGATCTGCAACTACTAAAAATCAACCACATTCATCATAATTACCATATTCTTCATCAAATGTGGGTCTATTTAGTAAAATCATGGATCTATTTAACATTCTTCAATATATATATATATATAAATAATTTTTTTAAACTATATTATAATCAATCTTTAATACATACTCTATGAATCATTATAGAGCATAAAAAGCTAAAGGCTTATTACTGATGACATTTGTGTTGTTATTAGTTGATAGAGTGGATGTATTAGAATAAAAGTGTTTTAAGTTATAATTAAAAATGAACAATGCCAACAAGATAGTAATGTTGTATATACATAGTTTATATAATGTTGATGATATATGATTATTATTAAGGTTTTTTAATATTATTAATGCAAGAGATCTATAAATAACTATAAAAATATATATATGGTATAGTTTTTCAAAAGTAGAATATAAGATAAAATATAAATAAATAAAAATATATTAATATTCTAATTACATTTTTATCATTATATATGTATATATATATTAAATAAAGAAACAACATATATGTATAGATTGTAATTTATTTATTTTTAAAAATAAAACCAAAATAGATTATATTTCTATAATAAAAAATAAAATTAATGATTATATTTTATTATTTAAAAAAATAAGTCAATTAAAAAGTTTTATTTTATTTTATTTTTTATTTTTACAAAACATAAATATAATATTATTTTAATTCTTTATCAACTTTTTAAGGAATTGTTTTAGATTATTTAAGATAAATATAGAGCAATCACTTTTTAATATGCCTTAGAAATATTGAAGGCATCATTTTTACATATGATGTGCCCACATATGGTTACCATCTTGTATATATTAAAATTTAATAGAAAAGCACATAAATTATACTACTCAAGTTTAGAAATGAATGTATGTATATGTGCATATATATATATATATATATATATATACATATAACATTTCAAATTTACAAAAAGATTCATTATTTTGTTATGAATAATTTATTTATTTATATTTTATTTGAATTTTACATATTATGTATCTTTGGGTGATAAATCAGTAGAAACTTGGGTTTTCTGATCAAGGATTGAAAGGATCAATCTACCAAACATATGAAAACTACTTTGACAAAAACATACCTTAACAATGAAAACACAACAATATTACTAATCATAGAATAAATTACTACAAAGATTTTAAATATATATATATATATATATATATGAAAAAGTAAATGAGGAAAGAAGGTAGTATTTTCACTTAGAGGTAAAAAAACCAAATAATTTTATTTGTGTAGCACACGACTGCCAAACTAAAAAAAGGTAAGAACACTTATTATAATTGAATGAGAGTTTTCCAAGAGGTAGCAAATATTATGTTAAGGGAGTCGGTCAAAGCACGGAACATGAAGAAGAACCGCTCACTCCCCCCCCATAACAATTCTCGGCAAATTTACTTTTACTTTTTCATGCTTTAAACTTTTTCACAACTTTCTTACCGTGGAAGCAATTTTTTTTGTTTATTTATTTATTATTTATTACCTCTGCCCGCTTTCAATTTCCATCACTGTGGTCAAACGTCCCCATGTGCCCGCCTTTCGAGGCCTTGACCCGCTCTGACTCTTTCCCTGTCACCCCTCTCTTTTCACATGTGACCCGGCCCACATGCCCCGGCTCAACCCGGGATGTGGTGCTCTCTTGGATGGATGACTTTATGACATGGACTCCTCATCCATCGACGAGTCTCGCATGTTCGGATCCCTCTAGGTCTACGTGGACATAGTCCAGGTGGGGGAGGAAGCCATGTCCTACGTGGCACCTATCCTCTCATGTCTCTTGTGAAACATGAAGACTTCCCACCACTCCTCGCAGACGTGGCACCCGAGCATACGACTCGTGGATGAACGCGGGGTTCACGTGGCGGTGCTTGATTGTTTCAATACTCCCAAAGTCCAACTTGGGTTTGAAGAAGACTTCATGGGTTTGTAATGCGGACAAACTCCATCACACACAAAGTGACACAACATGATTGTGTGTTTGGATAAACTAAGGCATGGTGGGAATCATATCTTCGCTCTCATAAATCCTCCCCTTGGAAATATGATGACCTAGAACCTAACCCAAAAATCAAACCCTAAGCCTACGTGAATATTATAAAGTAATTAGATTCCATTTACACTATCTCGTCGCGATGAAATTAGGTTAAACGTTGGCGCTAATATTAGTGAGAATGAGCAAGGCACCGTCGGAATAGGGAGGGGCAGAGTAGGAGGGCGATGCTTGCTTGCTTGCCGAGTGGGGCGGGGCACCTGAAGATGGCAATGATCAGAGTGCTGCGACAATTCTATACCGCGTCTTGTTGCCTATCTGATGATGGACTGCGATCTGGATCTGCGCAGGGTCTGTTTGCATCCATCATTCGATGGCCTGCTCTCTCGCTTTTGCAGCAGCAGCCGAAGTCGAGGTTTAGCTTTGACAGAGAGTGAAATCAGAAAAAAAACAAACAGGGTGGAAAAAGACGAAGAAACGACGCCGTAGAGTAAGTAGTAGGAAGGAATCCGGGGTGCTCGGTCTTGATGACCGCGGTAGTGGCAGTGCCAGTGGCAGTGGCGCCTTCGTTTATGTTCTTACAGCAGGGCAGGCTCCATGCTTCACCTGAGCGAGCCGCGTTTCGTTGCCCATCCTTTTCTGTCCATCTTTGCAACAATTACCAGGTTTCCTTCTGCGCGCTGCGACCAGGCAGGCATAGCTGGATTTTGGTCTGCGTGGCGTTCAAACTAAGCATATTTCTCGGATTTCTGGAGGAGTGTGATTCGATCGAAGCTTTTTCGAACGTCGCTTCTTGGATGCTGTGATGTTACGGAAAAGAAATACCCCGTGTACTGGTCTGGCGGATGGTCTTTATTTATTTTTTAATTTTTTTTCACGTGTATTGAATGAATTAGAGTTGATGAATCCCGGTTGATGTTGGTTGAGTGACGAGTTGGTTGGGAAAGAGCATAGAGAGAGGTTGAAGAAGTCGTTACCAGACGATGAGAGAGGTAGGTTGAGACAACGAGTCGCAGATGGCGGAAGAGAAGGGCTGTGTAGTCTTGCACTGTTGATGTGGAGACCACAAGAGACGACTGGGACACAAGCGCCAGGGTGGAGTCCAGTCGAACGGGTGGCTTGCCGTTTTCTTTTTCATTTACTGTATTCAGCGGAGGGTGGAAGTCGACGCTGCAGAGGGCATGAGGCAGGCGGTCGTCGTCGTCGTTGTTAGTGTTGTTTTTTACCGGTTTTTCTCCTTAAAATCCTGGTCAAACTGGGAAAGGGACCCACAGAGGCCGATCCTCTCAATTGCGATTGCTTGCATTGCTTTGATTACGGACTTTCGGGATTAGTAGACAGCGTCTGTTGTGCGGGTGGAGTGGTAGATTGAATTCCTGTGCACGTGCAATACAAATCTTGGTTTGAATTGGATTCCTCTTCTTATCCCTTCTTCTTGTCCCTTCTTCCTTTGTTGTTTTCTCACCTTCTTCATCTTCTTCGTTCGTTCCTGTCTCTCTTATTTATTCATTAAACTTCTTTCGTTTTAATTGATTTTACCTTACGTTGTAACGTTTTTTTCCTCCCCTGCGCTGAATTTCTAAGGATTTGCTGCGAATTTGGGTGCGATAGGCGGAGTGGGGGAGAGGGAGGTCAAAGATAAGCCAAAGAATTCGTTGTTGTAATGAGCATTTCATGGAGGAGCTGTACATACCGTCTGCGGTGTTGCTCTCTATGCTCGGGTGTGCTTGGCTTCTCACCGTCCAAGCTACCTCTGTGAATAATTTTGCTTCGAAATCGTCTACCCTGAGCTGATACAAGCTTAATTTTCGCTTCTGTACTTCGCATTTTCGCTGATCAATCACTCCAGAAGTAGTCCATCTCCATCGTGGAGAAACGGGCACACGCGTTTCGGGAGTTTCCAAATACCTCGTTTCTTGTTCTCGCTACGGCTGTGTATTCTTGTTTCAAATTTCAAGATTGTGGCTAGGCGTCGATTCTCACTTCTGATATTCAAGAGCTGTAGCGCTCATTCTTATTCTACGCCTTCTCCATCATTGCCACGGATTTATGTAGGTGGTGTACGCTGGACTGTACATCCAGAGTTTCTTATAGAGCAGCTGTGTACATAATCGGTCGCCTCCCCCCTTTTTTTTATTTATATTTTTTTTAGGTTCTTTTCTCATCTATTCTTTGCTGTTGCATGTTTTTATGAAAGACTGGTGATCCTGCTGGAGTATCGTGCAATTCTGGCTTTTAGCTATTGGTAGTCCTTGTATAGTTTTGGTAACCAATTGAGCATCCTTCACTTAACCACAGCCAGGGATGAAACTTTCAGTCTGCCTCGGTCTACAGATGGTTGTGGGATATGTAAGGTCACGCGCACTGCTGAAGTAGGGATTTGATGCTGGCCATCATCCGGATTCACTCAGAGTTTGAAGGGGTCAAGTGTGAAGACTTTCGACTCTACATATTGCTACATGAAGAAAGTTCCAGTTCCTCGAAAACAGAAGATTTTTGTTACTGATAAGAGCATGCATAGACGTAGTAGGAGCCTGGGCTTTTATCAAGCAAAAGTATTTGTGATCTGACGCTCGTGTCGACACTGTTTGGATAAGAAGTATTCTTCAACTTCCTAGAGCAGCTGATTATGCAATAGAAGCTATGGGGATGGAGGACAAGGCGTGGATAATGGATGTAGGCAAATGCATAAGGCATAGCGGCGCACAACCTGGGGGTGGCATATGTGCAGTGTGTTTACAGGAAAAGCTGATGCTGCTATGGCGGGGTGAAGGGAACTCAAAGTGGAACACAGAAGACTTTTCCATCACGCCGCCTCTAGTCCATGATAGTTGTCATACCCCCCTTGCGTGCGATTCATCGGCTGCTAAAGCACACCCTGTTTACAAATCAGGATCAGCTTGCTTTCCTCTTGTCTTTCGCATCCAAAGTTTTCAACGAGATGATGTGCACGAGTCTAGCAAGTCCAGCAAGGGTTTGGAACGAGAAAAGATTGACAGGGGTTACTCCGGCTTGGATGTCGGCGACGCTGACGATCATTCGCACCAATTTTCTTGCGAAATCAAGTCAATCATGAAAGATTTGGCAGCTCTGCACGAGAAGAAGAAGTTGGAGAAAGCAGAGAAGAGACAATCTGGAATCGAAAGTGGGTGTATCTCGGCCCGCCGCCACCAATATGAGGAAGCTGCTGCTGAGTTGTCACAGGTCAGTCTAACTCCTACTCATTTCTCCTATGATTTTATTCTCCTAGTATGAAGCCCGGATTGCGTGCATTTGTACTCAATCTCATCACCCTGCGAACAGCACATATCCTTCGCTTAGGCTAGTATTATCAAGAATAATCACGTACTTTGTGATGTAGCCAAGAAGCATATGTTTGATAGTCCTCTAAACTAATCGCCGGAGAAATACGTGACTACGGCACAAGAGTTACGTAGTCAGTCTCTGGATTACCACCGCACTCGTGTGAGAGGACTTGGGCAGCTACTGTTGCTGCACAGGAGTTCGGATGAAGTCGCCGATGAATCCATCTCGTCGAGTTCGGAGCAGCACTTTGCTTGCATTAATAAATATCTCATCACCATGTGAACACTGATTTTTTTTTTGGTTTGCACAGGCCTCCGTTTCTAAAGCTCCTGCTTTAAGAGTTACAGATGCAGTGCCTGCTGATTATCATGTGCCAAAAGCTAAAGCAAGCATTATCGAAGATGAGGTCGAGAATGGAAGACTCGCCAAGGCTACTTTATGCTTCAGCGCGTTGTGGCCAGGTCAACTGCGATCAAAATTGAACATGAAGTGGGCAAAAGTTTTGGTAAACCCAGTATTATCCAGTAACAAGATAGTCCCTAGCAAGTCAGACTTGGCAAAGACAGTAAATGGACGTTCCAAAGTCGCCGTTGAAGAGACAGTAGGGGAGACAGTACGGGATTGCGAGACTTCTGGGGTGCTGTTAGGTAATACTAACGATGTTATCGGAAGAGCTCGGGGTACAGATTCTCGGGTTATGCCAAGTTCAGCTACGGCACCCCTACCGCCCCGACATGTGCAACGTACCGCAGATGAAGGTTTGTGTGCTGACAAAGTCCTTTTAATAAATGATTCGAAAGTTGTGGATTGTTGCAGTTTAAACTTCACCTTTTCTCCTTAGATTTAGTAAGAATACCATAGCCAATATTGAAAAGATCATTCGATTCGGTAACTGGTTCAACACTTGCGCTGCACCACAATGTTCAAAGGCTTTTCCTTTTCTTAGTTACTTGTATCTGACTGGTGCAATCATGGTTTGCTGGAGGAGCTAATTGTGCCGTTTAATGGTTCTAAATTATGCCAATTCGCGTTTAATCATTTTATGCAGATGGTTGTGGGTTGGAGATTGACAACGAGACAGCCATGCGAATGGAAGCATCTCGGATTACCGTATTGACATGGTTAGAGAGTTTACCTAGTCCAAAGGTGGTTCACCTAAAAGAGCAGAATTCTATGGGGTTTGCTGATGATCTTTCCTTGGGCAATGGGGTGCTTGAAATGTGCGATGAAGAGGACGTGGAGTTTGATTATCAGCCATACGAACCAGGAATGGACAGGGTTGAGTTAGGTGACGCCTACGACTCCATGAATCCCTTCGAGCCTGTTGATGCTTACAACCACATCAATTCTTTTGGGATGTTTTTGCGAACAGGCTCATCACATGTTTATGCTCCAAGTCGAATGGTTGATGTTGAGATAGCAGCTCAGTAGAGCCGAACTGTCGCTCATCACCTATCATAGCGGCTACCGAACTTGGCTTGGTGTACTTAGACGACACTGGGCGGATTCTGTTCCTAATTGACACGATTCAAACTCTTTTTCCTGGTGGATTGGGATTCGAAGCTGGCTGTAGCCTATGGGGCTATTCTTGATAAGTACGACAAGATCAACGACTGTAGGAGTGGACAGGAGTGTAGGAGTATCATATTTGATCTTATCCATCTTCTTTTCAATTTATCTCTGGTTGTATGCCCGAATTGAGCATGACCCAGAGCAGAGGAATTGCCCCACATCTGTACAAAACAACATCGGTTTGGCAGCACTTCGTTACGGGGACTCGTTAGGAATCTGGTTGCGGAAGTCAATGACAGTCATCTCCTCGTCCGGTGCGACGATATCTAGACTGTGTCGTCGCAGAAGCTTGATTGAGGTTGGTTTTCCACTCGACCTTGGGGTTCCGCAGCTGGCTGATCTAGATATTCTTGGAATTTTAGCTGTGAGTTAGCCCGGTTTCTAAGTATATTCTCACGGACCATGTGCTATACACTTGAGAGACGCGTATTTTTTAATACGGTGTTGTGCAACAGAAACTGAGTGTTCACACAATCCTTTGACAGTTGATTACTTGTAAATGAAATTTCCAGCGCGGCAGGTGTTTCGCACTTGCCCTCTTCAGGAGGATGTATACTCGCAGACATTTTTCTTGCGTGTTCTCTTTGAAAGCGTTTAAGTGACGTTCCTGCTGAATACCGCTCACATCACAACCTCTGAGTGTGACTGCAAGGGGATAGCGCTTTCATGTATGTAGTTGTGCGAACCGGTGCATTGGTTTCCTGGTGTCAGTTTTTGACCTCGAATTGACTATCCTTCGAAAATATCCAATTTTGGGGCTGTCTCTTACAAGGTCCCGCATCCTACATCTGATGCTTTTTCGTGAACTTAACGTTATTTGAACCTACCGAATCATCCAACATAGCTCATTTGCCAGACGCAGCATATATTCTCATATTCATTAGGGCTACAAGGAAGGTTGGGATGAACACTCTAGTGATATTATAGTTTAGGCAAGCAAATGATGATTTTTGCGACTAGAAAATGAAGTCTTGACTTTTCGGTGGGAGGTCGCAGCAAGCCAAGCATCAAAAAGAACAACTCCAAGCCTACAGACGTTTAACGTCGTCCTCAACTTGCGGTGCAAGCACCGTAGTGATTGCGTCTCCTGAACACAATTTGTCAACCCCCTGCGATTTTCTAATTTAATTTATTTTCGAAACTATTTTTTCAACTATCGTCGTAATTTAAGTACTGCTGCCGACCAGACAACCGCGTCGCTCTAGTGCTTGCGCTCAACAGTTCGTCGCAAAGCTTCCAAAGCAAGACGATATCCACAGGGTATTAACACAAACAGACGTGCACGTCATAAAGCGTTTTGGGCTTGGTCGATGAGTCCTTCAATTTTAATCCTATCCCAAAATGGAGGGTTTGTTTCTTTGTTTTTTTTTTTATCTTTTATTTTTTGTTTTGACAGAGCAGGGGTATACATAATGCATTGGTTTGGGTTAAGTACAAGTCATTCATATATCTAATACCCTAATGACAAGGTGATATTGAATCACTGACAGTAAGGATCAATACATGTTGAGGTTAGTGAGTCATAGTACTAGTACGCACATTTATACCACCTTGTATTTCACATAATTATTTTGCTCTGTTAAAAATTTAGTGTTTCATTTGCCATTCAAACTCATTCTCACCTATGTAAGAAGGATTCACCTTTATCGACTTGATTGTCTGGTTTGTCGCAAGTGAGTCTCTATGACTTACAACCATAATCAATGAGGTTTGATCATATTTTTGTTCTTACTGGTTTGTCATACCATTCTCCTCCATTGAAGAATAGACCGTTGCATTGCCTCCATATTGCCCACACATGTAATTCTCTTAACAGAGACCATATAGTTTTGAATCTCTTAAACTTGGGTGGGATGTCTACTGCAAAAATTGATTCCTGTTGTGAAAAAGTTAGTCATGGATAGAACTTTTTAGTGCTAGTGGTCAGTTTGTACACAATCAGGGTGGCCCAGTCCCAAACTCTTCTTATTTGTGGGCATTTTCAAAACCTGTGGAGAATAGTTTCTGAGAGCACTAATTTGCAGAGAGGAGATATACATCTTTGTTCGATTGTGCTCTCTGAAGTGTTAACATGGCTTCAATGCGTGTCCTCAAATTTTAAGGATTACTGCCGGAAATTTTCATCGTCAGCCAATGGTGGAAGCTAACATAAGACTTTTGATGAATGTCCAGAAGCAGGTGAACTCACACACTCTCATAGAATCCGACATATCGAAATTGGCTAAGCAATGCAACAGTGGTCCACTTAACACGCTAATGTCACCACCGTCATGTCCACCTTATTATGAGGAGAAGAATCTCAACATTCAAACGTTGACCGTGAACCTTTTGAGATAAATAGAAGCTGCGAATCATTATGGACATGCATGAGACCTGCGCTTGACACACTTGCCATGTCGCCCCGTTAATCAGGATTTTGGGAACTGTCGAATTTTAAAATCTAGCACCCATTTGTATATTGTGAATCTTTTCACTGTTGGGTGTTGAGACTTTATGCTCGTGTGATTTGACAAGTCCATGAATCTGTGGGGCTTCCACATATGTACGAATTTTTTGGGGTTGAAATTTTAGGAATTGACTGTGTGAATGCTCATGCAGCGAAGGATTCAATTTGAAAGCAGATTGACTTTTATACAAATTGCAAATTTCTATAATTCTAACTCTGCTACATATTTTTGCGATGGCCTTTAATTTACTCAAATAAGAGGTCAGGCTTCATTTCGCCGAAATCCCAAATGAAGTTTCGACCTCATAGCATTCAGAAGAAAAGGCGTGATTTGAGCTCTCGGAGGCAAAGAGCATTGTCACGGAATAAGACAACGGCAGCGGCACTGTGGAGACGGAAAGTGAAGGAGTATGACCACCCTGAATTCTCTTAGCTACTCTGCATCATAATGCTGTAGCGTCGAAACTTTTCTGCACGAAATTGCAAGCTCTGGACGACAAATTAAGGTGAATACCTTGGAAAGATTGCCATGTCTACTGCTATTCACCAGCCCATCACTTTCGTAGTACTGCAGAAAATAGATACATAAAATGACAACGAGAACGATCATTTAACCTCCAGGTCTATCAAGCTGCTTTCTCAGCGTATAGCACAGGTTGCTGAAAACAAATGCAACAGTTCACTTTGCATGTAGCGAATTGTCTGCAAGGAGATAAGAGGCTTATCAGTCTAGCATAATGGCTAGGTTCGGTAAGTAAAGAGTTGGAACACCCTATACTCACATGCATCGTCAATCAACCCAAACGTTTACCTTGCGCAGAGCTGCAGCACAGTTTTCGGAACAGAGAAAAGCTTAACTGATGTCAATATCCTCCTATCGGACACAGCATGTTCTGCGAGGGTGCGCTTCATTTACCCATCTGTGTGGCTCGCCATCATGTGGCACCGATCAGTGTCAGATTCACGCAGCAAGTGAAGTAGAGCATCAGAGCAAACGCAGCGAACGATGAGCTCATCCAATCGAGTCACTTGGGATCCAGAAACTCTCTCCAGGTCAGGTGCGCCTACTATCGAGCTCCGAAAAGCCGCCGTCTACACTAAATCAGCAAACCCACTAACGTGCTTCATCTCGACCTCACCACTAAACTCATGGATCAACAATCCGAGCTGGCCTCGAACTAGTGGACCCTCCTATGGCGTCGGGATAGGCTCTAGGATTTGGGTGAATAGATGAGTGCCAAACGGTTGAAGAATCTGCCATCACCTTCCCGAAGCTCCATGGACGGATCTGCACAAGTTGTGTGGTAGTGGACATGGCATCTCATTGGATCGGATGGCATCCATCAATTACTAGATTGATTATGTCTCTTTTGCTATATTTGTAAGATTCTTGGTTGGTTTTTATGTGCATACACTAATATTATATCCACACCAATGTACAACATATTTCAACCTATTTTGTTACCTTGAATCTAAGATTTTTTAAACTTCAAACTTTTGATTATTCTCTACTTTTATAAGATTACTGTGTAGTTGCAGTGCTTCAATCTAGATATTTCTCTGTTTTCTAATTTGCAGTGACTTGCTGTCTTGAAAGTTTCATAGATCACCGTTTGATGTTAGTTGTTTTATTTGTTTGTTATTGTGACCTCTATGGAAGGAGTTTCTTAATGGTAAATTAATCCACTTAATTGAAGATTGGGAGGAAAGTGAATGGAAAAAGAGCAGAAGAAGAATTCATCAACCAATTTGGTTAGTTCATTTTTTTTTTTTTTTTTTTTTTTTTTTCTTTTCTTTTCTTTTCTTTTCTTTTCTAAAAGATTTAAATTGAAATATTAAGACTTAAAGTTGTCTTTATTTTTTTAAATTATGAATTTTGTAAAAGAGATTTGGAAAATCTATTTTTGCAGAAAGTTGTTATGATTTCAAATTTAATTTTATAATAAAAGCTATATAAATTAGAAAGCTATTTTAAAAAGACATTATTAATTCTTGTTACTCTAACTAGATAAGCTTGTTGAATAAAATTGCAACTATTAGGTATTTTTAAAAAACTAATGTATGATTTTATTCATGTAAAACTTTACAAATCAATATTAAAAAAATAAAAAAATAAAAAATTATCAATTTTGATAGTATAGGTTTTTCAAATTAATTTAATAATATTTTTTTTAAAATAATTATTAATTTAAAAAAAATTGGTTTCTTTTAAATATTTTTTTTATAATTTTAATAGATATATTTAGTTTAAAATAAATTTAGAATTAAAATAGTATTCTAATTAGATTCAATCATATTATAAAATAAATTTAATTTAATGAAATAGTAATATAATATTTCATAAAAATAAAAATTTATAATATCTTGTTTATTTTTTTATAATAAATAAATTATAAAAATCAATAATAATATTTTTATTTTAGATATGATTAATTTATAATAATATAAAAATTAAAATTTTTAACTTTAAATTTAAGTTTAAATGTTAAGTTTAAATGATAAGTTTAAATGTTAAGTTTAAATTTGTAACTTTTTAAAAACTTAACAATTGTGTTAAATAAATTGGATGCAACTTGTTTTATATTATCTTAGATTATTATAATTTTTAATTCTTAATATGGTTTTAAAATAATTAAAATATATATTTTAATTTACAAAACTATAATATTTATAGTAATAATTTTTATTACTTTGATATAATATTTTTAATAGTGAATTATTAGATGGACACATCTTTTTTAGTGCATGCTTACTCTACTTTCTTCTTCTCCATGCTACATTTCTACAAAATATAACTAGTTTTTATTTTAAATGAAAATTTTTAAGTTTTAATTTAAAATTTAAGAATAATAAAAATAAAATAATATGATTTTTATATTATTATAATTAAAAAATAAATTTAGAGAAAGTTTTTAAAGACAAAAGAATTAAAAGAAAAGACAATATAAACTCACAAAAACCAAATAGACAAGGCATATCAAATTTTGATATTAAAGTAATAAATATAACATTAATTATGATTTCAAATCAAAACCAATTATTTTTTTGTGCAGGTGTGAAGTGCTATAAGATGTCTATATTATAAAAGATGGATGTTTACTTAGTAGTTCTCTTTAAATATTTAATTAAAATTCTTGTTTTATTTTAAAAACTTGAAATGATGTAATTTTCATACACAAAAGCATTACAAAATATTTTCTTATTTTTTTCTTATTTATTTATTTATAATTCCATAATTTAATAACTTCATTAAATAGATTTAAATATCTTAATTTTTTTAGAACTAAATAAATTTTATATTGCTAAAATATCACTACTTCTTTAAGTTAATTTAAAGTTGATTATTATTTAAAGGAAAGAAGTAATGTTTTAAATTATTTATCTATAATGAAATTAAATATCTCATAAAAGATAATTTTTAGAAACTAATTCATACTTCAAAATTTGTTAAGCATTATAATGATGTCTAAGCAATCAAAATTTAATTTCTTAAAAATAATCAAGACCTTTAAAACATTAAAATTAAGTATTTAAATTAAATATTTAAATTGATTTTTGATTTTCTTGAGTGGTGACTAATTTTTTTGACCTTGATAATATTATCCAATTTTTTTTTAAAAATAATTAAAAATAAAAATTTTAACTTTTAGTATTTTTAGAATTTGTAAATTAGTTTCATTCATTTTAAAACCTTACCTAATAAAATTTATATTACATAAACTATTAACTTAAAATTATTGTAAAGTAAATCAAAATCTATTGATTTTTTTATTAATTTATTAATTTATTAATTTTTTTGCATTCATGTGGTACTAAAATAATACTTTAGTATTAAAAATGGCATTGGATTAGAGATTTTTTTTCTTTAATGATTCCAATTGATAAAGTAGTATTTTTTTAATTAAAAAATATGATATTTTTTTGTTTTATTGGAGGGCAAAATTGGATATCAGATTTCATAGGAGAATTTTTTTTGACAAATTTGAATAGATGATGACTTTGTGAAAGCTTTACAAAGTTAGGATTGTTTTAAATGACTCTATATTTTGCAAAATAGAAAAGAGATTATATTTTGATGAATTGTATGAGTTTAGTAACATATCTATAAGTAAAACTGTTTGAATTTGTGAAAAAATCGACTTTAAATGTTTGTTGCAAACTTCAATTAAATTAGATTGTGAACTAAAATAAATCCCCACTATTTAGTAGTTTACTTAGGCCATAAAAAAATTCTTTAAGATTAAGTATTTAATTAATTACTTACATTTGTAGCTTAATTTTAAATAAAATTTCTATGTTAACTTCCTCAATTTAATTATTTAAAATAAGAATTAACACAATTCAACCATATAAGATCTTTTTCTCTAGAATTTTACCTCTTTTCTTAATCTTTCATCTATTAATTAATTTTATCCAATTTTAATTTTTTATTTATAATTTTTTTTATTTAATTTAAAATTCATCTTTGTAGAAACTTCATCCAAATTGTGGTTTTGACTCTATACCGAATTCTTTTGAAATAACATCCAAGTCCACTTTAAGTGAATTTTTAAGTATTTATTATTTATTATTATTTATTATTTATTATTTTTAAATTCAAGTCTTCTAATTTATTTCAATTCAATTCTAATTGAGGTGATATAATTTAAATTTCAATATTACAAAGTTACAAAAACTTTAATCCAATTTGTATCCTTACACCTATAAATCTTCAAAATAGCTATAAGTAGTGAAGAAATCAACCTTTTGATTCCAAATTTGATATCCTTAAATCTACAATAACTCATTTTTTTAGTGCTTAGCTTAATTTCAATTTTTTTTTAATTTTGGATAATGAATTTGTTAGATTCTTGGATGGCTCAAATGTGCATTCATTAATGTCATATCCATGCCAATGTACTAGATATTCTAATCTATTTTGATGCCACCTTGAATCTAAGATTTCTTCAATCTCAAATTCTTCATTATTATCCATTTCTATAGAAGGTGGTGGTATTTGTCTCATTCCTTGTATATTCATTGTCTTGTAAGACTCAAGTAAAGACAAATAGAACATAAGATGGATTTTCACAAATGGAAAATGTCTCAAGCCTATGATAATCCAGTTTATCTCAAGGATGAATAGTTTTAATATTACAATGAAGTATCCATACTTTATCTCCCTCATAGAATTGAAGTTGTTCCTTGCAATAGACATATGTATTGGCTTTTTGTCATTCTTGAGCTTTTATTAATTATACCTTCATTGTTGCATGTAGCTTTGACAATCAATTTGCCACATCTTTTGCCACAAGATTATCAACTTTTGAAAAGTTAAAAGTATTAAATCGTGGATGATAACTACAATTGGTAAAAAAAAGTATTTTTTGAGTAGAAGAATGTAGCAAATTATTGTAAGCAAACTTTACCAATGACATAAGAGTTGTCTAATCATCTTATTGATAGTTGATGGTACACGTCAAATATTGCTTTAAAACTTGATTCACTCAATTTGTTTGTCCATCAATTTAAAGGTGGAAAGTCAAAGATAGTTTTATATCCACCTTCAATATCTTGAAAAGAGTTTTCTAAAATCTCGATAAAAATTGTATTCCTCTGTCTAATATAATATTCTTTGGTAATCCATAATAGCAATAGATGTTGTCAAAGAAGAGTTTAGTTATTCTTTCACATGTGATAGATTTTATACATAGTATAAAATATGCCATCTTATTGAAATAATCTATAATCATGAATATGGAATCATATAAATTTAAAATTAAAAGAACTGTGATAAAATCCATAGAAATAGAAGACCATGGTTGTTTTGATATAGATAATGGTTGGAAGAGTCTATAAGGTTGATGACAAGGAGTTTTTGATCTTGAATAAACATCACATGTCTGCACAAATTCTTTAACAGCCTTTTACATTTGAGGCCACCAAAAATCTCTAGATATAAGCTCCAAAGTCTTATTATATCCAAAATATCCTATTGCAAGGAAATTGTGACGAACTTCAAGAGTACGTAATCGTGCTTCTTCTATTAGATCATATAAGCATCTTTCAAAATAAAGTAGGTTCTCTTTAAATTCAAACTTAGAAGTAACTTGAGACTTAGAGGAATTTTTTTAATATCATGAATAAAAAGATCTAAAGACATATTTTCTTAGATCTACTTTAAAAAAGTCAAATCAATAGTCAATGTTAATTTTATTGCTTGGAGATGAAATTATTCTTGCTTTAGTAAAATTATCTTTTGTTGGTCAAAAGTTGCTTTTCCTTCTTTTGGTGTAAGATAAGAATGTCTAGAGAGGGCATTAAACAAACCTTATTGTTTGTTTTGTTTTGTTTTTTTGTTTTTTTGTTTTTTTTTGTTTTTTTTTGTTTTTTTTTGTTTTTTGTTTTTTGTTTTTTTTTTTTTTTCTGACTGATAAGTAATATTGAACTCAAATCTTGACAAAGACATGCTTCAACAAGCTTGGCAACGATTCGTAATACATGCTAACATGAAATACTTGAGGTTCTTGTAATCCGCATTCATAGTAACTAGATTTGAAGCACCTTCTAAATAATGATGCCATTCTTGAAAAAAATCCATGATTGCAAGAAGTTCCTTATTTTAGAATTTATAATTAATCTCAAGTAGTGAAAATTTTCTTGAATGAAAAGCTATTAGATGAAGTTTGTCATCTGTTCCTATTTGTGACAAGACTGCATCCAAGGAAAAATCAGATGCATCTATCTCTATAAAAAATACTTTAGAAAAGTCAACGTGATGCAAGATTGATATAAAAGTAAAAGCTTTCTTTAAAGCTTCAAATAATCCTTTTGCTTCTTTACTCCACTCGATCTTGTCTTTATAAGTTAAGCGTATAAGTGGCGCTACAACTTGAAATTTTTTTTTGATGAAGATTTGATAATAATTAGTAAATTCTAAAAAATATTATATATTTTTTATTATTTTGAGAATCTTCTTTTCTATGATTGTATAGATTTTTTTAGGATCTAAAATTAATGTATTATTTGAAATGTTGATTTTAAAGAAGTAAACTTGAGTAGTGTAGAATATATATTTTTCCATCTTAGCATACAATCTCACATCTCTAAGTTTTTGTAATACATGACAAATATGAATTCCATATTCTTTTGCATTCTTAGAGTAGATTAAAATATCATCTAAGTAACAAACAACAAAATCATTTAGAAAGTCACAAAAAACATCATTCATAAGATGTTGAAAAGTAGCTAGTACATTTGTGAGTCCACAAGGTATGACATTATATTCAAAGTGTCCATACCTTATTTGAAATAGAGTCTTCTATTCATCTCTTTCGTTAATGCATACCAAATTGTATATTCCTTATAGATCTATTTTTTTATAGATCTTAACTTGATTTAATTATTCAAAAACTCTAGATATCAAAGACAGAGGATATCTATTTTTGATGGTAATCTTGTTGAATCATCAATAATCCACACATATTGGAATGATCTATCTTTTTTTTTTCACAAACAAGATAGGAGCTTTTGCAAGAGATTTTGAATGGTGTATGAAATTCTTGGCCAAATTCTCATCAATGTACTTCTTGAATTTAGCCAACTCATTTTATAATAAACTATAGATTGGACCAAATGGTGGCTGAGTTCATTCTTTAAGATCAATTGAGCAATCATATGAATGATGCCTTGAGAGAATTTGTTCATTTTTTTTCTCAAAAATATCTAAAAATCTTGATATTGATTTGAAATTTTACTTGAAATCTTTCCATCATTTAAAATGGGTGTAGCATAAATAACAAAAGATGATTCTTCTTTTGCAGCATACAAAAAAGCCTTTGTACCTACAAGTATAAGTTTGGCTATACTAGTCTCATGGCTTTCTACTAGATTAGAAAAACTCTTAATGATGTTTGAAAAAAAGTCAAGTTTACGAGAAATTCAATCTATCATAGAATTATATTTTTTTAGTGACAATAAATCTAAAATGACTGGATTAGAGAGAGATTTAATCATATTAAAAATTATACAACTATTATGACTATTTATTACTATATCTATAAAAAGTGTTTCATGAATAACATCTCTAGAAGATAACTGATGACTATTTATGACTTCTACATGTACAAGTTTAGTTTTTTGTACTAACTATATTTTATGACTTTTAATAAATTCTTCATCTAAAAAACAAGCTGAGGCTCTTGAATCTATTAAAGCAAAGGCTTTGTGATTATTAGATCCTAAACAAAAATTTATTGTAAAATAAGAAGAGGGTGTTGAGGAGAAAATATGACCTTCATTAAGAATTGTACAAGATTTCAGCTGCAAGGTTCCTAATATAGCTAGACAAATTTATTTTTTGATATATTTTCATCTTTGACAATAAAACTCTTCATTTTGTAGTTGTATCTTTTCTTTGGACAATATTGAGCAATGTGCTTAGCTTCTCCATAATATAAATATAGTCCTTCTTATCGACAACAAATCTTTTCTTATTTGATAAGAGGTTTGAAACATACTACATCAATTTGCATGTTTTCTACTTCCAAATGTTTAGATTGAAAAATTGTTGATGCCATCATTGAATTGTAATAATGTTGAGGTTTTCTTATACAATTTTCAGATTGGAACTCAAAAAGTTGATTATTACATTTCACAACATAGTCAATTGCTTGACTCAATGTTTGAAGATCAAGTAAATTGAGCATCAATTTTTTAGTTCATATTATAATCTGTAGAGAAATTATCTAATGACTGCTACATCATCCAATTTCATATTTGTCGCTAATTGTCAAAATTGTGAAACATATAATCTCACTAATTATTTGCCTTGTCACAAGATACAAATATTATTGGTTGCAACATGAATTGTATCATGTTCTCCATACATAGATCAAAACTCTACTAAGAATACTTTCAAATTATCCAATATTTCATCACATTGTTCAAGAAATGATGAAAACTATGATAAAGCAGAACTTGAAAGTAGTGTTCCAATAAACTTGACTTGTGATCCTTGAGTTGGATAACTTTGAGGTTGTAGTTCAATTACCAGTTGTACATAATTGATGAATCCTCAAAACTTAGATCTTGTACCATGAAACTTCTCAAGTAATCTAATTTTTGGTTCTTTAAAACTTAAACGATGTCTTATTGTAGGAGCAATAATATGGCTTGTTGTAGATGTTGAAGGAGCTCTAATCATCTCTATATTTTCATTGCTTGATAATCTTGTTGTTCCTTATAGTGGTAGACTAAGTTGATGCATTGCAAGTATTAACTTTTTCATTTGCTCTTGCATTTGAACCATTGCACTCTTCATTTTAGCAAGCTCTGCCATACTAGCACAATAAAAAGAAAGGTGTGTATTCTCACAAAATACAATAATCAAGAATTGAGAAAAAAAACATAAAAATAAATTCTAGAAATAATATAAATTTAGAAGAAGGTAATCTGTAAGTTCTAATATGCTTATGTCTTATCAAGAGAAAGGAAAAATCTACTCTTAATCAAGAAAAGACAAAGCTTTGATATTGTATGTATACTCTTATCAATCTATCAAGGACACAAACTGAAAGAAGATACATAAATTTGTGGAATCTGTGTTAGAAGAAAAGTGACAAAATAGAAGAAAGTATATATATTCAAGGAAGAACTCGAATGGCTATTACCAAAGACTAGAAAACATAAGATTCTTGAAACTAGACTAAAAACAAGAAAGAAGTTGAGAAGAGTGAAGAAGGCCTCACTCTTGCCTCTATATATACTACTTAACTAAGAACTACATAGTGACATGCAATAAAACCTCTAATATGCATCCAAATTGTAGGGCACAAGTCTAATTTGCAAGACAAGTTTTCTAGGTGTATGCCATATGTCCAACTTGTACTACAAGTAGTCAACATGTCGACACATGGCCTCTTTGTTGGCCAAGTTTTCAATCTATCAATCACCTATAGACATGTTTAAAGGCAAACAACACCTATAAAGCTTCTAGAAAGCTTTCTACAAGATATTATTATATTTATCTACTTTAACTTACTTCCACCTATTTTTATTATCTAGAAATTTATCACAATAAATATGTATATTTTTGACAAATTTAGGATTTTAAAAAATTAAAAAGTATTTAAATATTTAAAAAAATTATATATATATTATAGCAAAATAATAGATAGAAATTTTTAGAATTGTTACTTTGTTTTTTATTAATATATTCTATGAGTTAGAAGTCAATAAAAAAATTAGGTAAAAGGTTATTGAAATTCAATTGGATTGTGGTCTTGAAATTTGGATTTCAAGGATTAGTACAAGTTTCTTCAATCTTAAATAATTTACCAATCCAATTGAGATAAAAAAATTATGAGTTTATAGTTAACTTAAGTTAAAGTATATTTGTATAGGTTGAAGGCAATTGAACAATGTAATAAGGAGATACAATTACTAGTAGATTAACATCAAGGTTGGAAAAATAAAACACCTTATATCTAAGTAAATTAGGAGTTTTTTTTTTTTTTTTTTTTTTTTTTTTTTTTCAATTTGATAGTTGGATTTTTAAAATTTATTATGCTTATTATTGATTAATATATTATAATATATAAAAAAATTAAATTATGACCATAAATTTAATTAATAATTATTAAAGTTTTAATATTGCTATAGAATTTGATTAGATTGAATTAAGGTTTAGTTAGAATTTACTTAATATTTGATTAGGATATTTTTAGAATTTTATTAGAATTTTATAGAATTTATATAAGATATTTTTAGGATTCATTAGGATTTTGTAGGATTTTTTTAGGATTTTATTAGAGTCTTCTTAAGATTTGATTCATATTTACTTAGTATATATTTAAAGTTAGATTAGAATAATTTTAGAATTTACTTAGAAATTCTTTAGGATTTTTTAATAATGTTTTATAATTTTTATAGTTTTAAAACTTTATTCTTGACTTGTCTAGTACCTACTTGATGATCGATTAACTAATCACCATTTGCAACAAGAAAAAAAACTAACAACCAAGTATTAGGGATTTAAGAAAATGTAATCACCTGAAGAACTTAGACTAGAATTATTATAAGGAGTCACATTTCTACAACTAGCACTAGAATTCTTACTTGTCTAGAATTTCCGATACTAACCTCTTTAAATATATAATTTTTGGCATCTTAAATGTATATTTTTGTTTTAAATCTGGAAGTGAGTGAATTTAATGACTCATAGATTTTTAGATTCAAATTTATTGAGATTTAAGTGAGTTAGGATCTTTACAATTGGATCTTAAAGGTTATTGAGAGTTTCTATAATTTTAAGCAATTTGCTAGTTGGATTAAAATTAGCATTTTATCAATTGATAATTGACTTAGTTTTTAATATTTATAAAAATTTAAAAAAAATGAGCTCAATGCAAAAAAAGAGATATTAATGTTAGAAGATTGACATCAAAGTTAAAGTAAGAAGACCACTGACACTTAAGTGCATTAGAAGCATTTTTTTTTTTTTTTTTTTTTCAATTTGTATGTATGTTTTTTTTATTTGTTTATTTATTTGTTTATTTATTTGTTTATTTATTTATATTTATATTTATATTTATTTTTATTTATATTTTTTTCTTTTACTTTTGTATACTTCTTTTTAAGTAATATATTGATAAGCCTAAAAATCTTGAATCAAAATCAATAGTTAATTTAATAATTATTGAGGTTTTAAATTTGCTATAGAATTTACTTTGGATTTGATTAGAATTTATTTAGGATTTGATTAGGAGTTTTAGGATTTACTTAAGATTTGATTATGTTTTGATTAAAATTAAATTTAAAAAATCATAATTATTTTTGGATTTTTTAAGATTTCTCTAATATTTCTTTAAGATTGATTAAGATTATTTTAGGATTTAATTAGGATTTTTAAGGATTTTTAAAGGTCCTATTGGAATTGATTAAAATATAATTAGATTTTTTTAGGATTTTTCTAAGAAATACTTAGTATAATTGAAAGTTAATTTGAATTGTTAAGTTTGAAAAAAAATATTTTTAAATATCTTATGCATTGTATTTGAGGTGTAAATTGAACTTCAAGTTAAAATCAAATCCTTTTATAGGCACATGCTCAATGCATTCCACATAATACAATGTAAATAGAATTCTCTCATTGGTCAAGACTACCCATTAAATTAGAAAGATACTTAGTCTTACTCTTGTTCATGTAAAGAGACTATGTTCATTTGCCCTATATCTGATTCTTGAAATTGAGGTCTTAAGAAATATTTTTCTTAGTAGTAAGTTGTTTTTACTAAAACTCTTTCCTTTCAATTCTATTGTTTTGTAAAATCTAATCTTTATTAAGGGATTTTTGTCTTTAGACTATTTAAATTAAAAGAAAAAACTTTGTCTTTGGAAATAAAGTATAGTGTTTCTTCCAAACTAAAAGCTTGATTTTAAAAAGACTTATTAAATATTGATATTTTTTTTGAATTTTTTAAAAACAAACTAGCAAAATATCAACAATATGAGTCTTCATTTTTCAAGAGATGGGATAATTTTTAGATGGCTAAATACATGCTAGGCTCTAAAAATGACAAAGTAATTATGTAGAATTCTATAGTGTATTAGTATAGTACAATTATATACAAAAGTCTAAACATGCTTATTTTAATAGCAATTTTGTGTTACTAATACTCTTAATTTTATGTTTCTAGTACTCTTAATTTTGTGTTTGGATTTAAGGAGACAAGTAGTTTGTTGTATTTTTTAAAATTCTATTAATATATAGAATATATCATATAATTTTAATTTTTTTTTGAAATTAATAAATTTTTTGATTTATTCAAATCTAGTTGATTTATTAAAAAAATTCTAATTAGAGATTAATTATTATAATAAGTTTTATTTAATAATAAAGATATTAATTACAACTGAAACATAAAACATTTATATTATAGCATTTGTTTATATTAGCACATGTTGTCTTTGAAGAATTTCATTATAAATATATTTTGTTGATGTTTCATACCAAAATAATTAAAATAATTTAATAAATATTTTATAAAATTCTATAAATATCATTTCTAAAGATTTTTTTTGATATTATAGTATTTTTAAAAATAAATAGTTTCATAAATTCAAAAAATAAATATTTGAACTATTTTGTTTTGTTTTAAGTGTGTTTTAGATTTATAGTGTATTAAAAAATAATCATAGTTTTAGTGTGATATGAAATATTTCTATCCTTATAATATTATTTAAAGTTTATTATGTTTTAATAATTGATATTTTACAATAAAAAAATGATTTTCTTTTCATGGATGTTTACTAGTCTTAAAGATATTTTTTACACATTTCTTAAAACTAAATCTAATATCAAGTTTTATTAACATGCATAGGTTATCATTGTCATAATCATTTTAAAATTCCTATTTAAATTAACAAGTGTGTTTTTATACAATTTTTTAATTTGTATCAATAACTATTTGAAAAAATAGAAACCAAATTGTTATTAATTTGATATGTTAAAATAATCAAAATATAAAATATAAAATACAAATTTAATTCTTAATAGTGCTAATACTTAATACCAATATGAAATTTATTTAATCTTTATTTGGATTAAAATAGATTACATCAACTATGGCTTAGTGTATCATAAGATTGATGCAATCAATTAACAATTTCACAATTTCTTATTTCCAATTGAAACAAAGGAATTTAAAACAATAAAAAAAATTGAGTTACAAATATCAATAATGATTATAATAAACTTGTGAAATTACTTCAACAAAGCAAATGTACAAGTGGCTTTATACAAATCCTAACCAGATATGTAGCTCATTCAATTTTAGCCAAAGATTTCATCTATAATGAACTAGATGTTGGAAAAACAATAAAATGAAATGAACTTGTTTCACAGAAGCACCTCATTTTCTCACATTATTAAGCACCTCAAGTCATTCAGAAAACAAAAACATTCATTGCGCAACTCCAAAACAATGTGTGCTTTTAAACCGGTTTCATATCGGATAAGTTACAGGCTGATAGTAATTGAATGAACGAAGCAATGGTTAGCTATATTGTACTCATTACTACGGATTAAGAATCATGCATAAATTTTAGGTTATTTCTCCATGTCCCTTTTCAATTTTTCAAGCATATCTTCAATTTCAGCTATGTGGGTTTCTACGTTTTTAGTTCGTTCATCAGAGGAGTCATCCCACCGAGGAGGCCTGCTACCTGTATTACTCGACCTTGATCTAGAGCTTCGATCTCCCTTCTCTTGGTTTCGATTCCAGGAGCTTGAGTAACCCCTTTCATCCTCATCATCACTCATCAGCTCCTTCTCTAAGAACTCCACAAATTCCTCACCAATATCCTGGAACACACACAAGATTCAAGCAATAGAGTTTAATACAATAAGATTTTTCAGGAAACATCATTCGTGAATTTTGATGCTCATGGCGTGAATATAAATCCTGCAAACAGCTTGTAGGATTAAACTCTGAAGAAATAAGTTGGTAGAGGGTCAATTCGTCTAGGCTGTCAATCATCAGATCACTAACGAGATAAAGCACTTCAATCCAACTGACTCATTCAAGTAGTTATACTCGTAAGCCACAGTATATACAGCTTGCTGGTTCCTCAAATTGTTCAGTAATTGTTGACTATCTCCTTTTTCAAAATTTACTAGAAAACATATGAGCATGATTGTAGACATGTGAGTGACCCACATTATAAACACAGTACAAAGTATAAACACAGCTCTTACCGCTAGCTCTTCCCACAGACTTTTGGGTGTTGCGCTTCTTGAAGCACTTCTCTTTCTTAGATCAGACTGCACGTCCCTAAAGAACTCGTCTGCATGAGAATCCACGGGGAAGATCAATTTCGTGATGATGCAATCACAATAGAACGTAAAACACATCTTTCAGGAAATTTCAGTATAAGGTCCGTTGCTCTACCAAAGGAGCCCTGCAAGTCCTGCCATAACTCGCCTGCACCCACCGACCCACTTCATATGAGTTCCCTCTCTCGATCGACCTGAATATTTCTCTCCCATTTCTAGCTTCTGAACACTAAGCAGCTTCTCATCCAATCAACATGATTGCTATGCACATATTATTCTAAAACACATCTCCCTCTAATAACAGATACAGAATAATGTTTTTCAAAGAGTAACAGTATACTATCATCTGAACAAAAAGCTCAATTCCTGCGTTCAAGCTTAAAATTCTTTCTCAGTGACTAGAACATTCTTTTAGCAATCCATCTACCTTGCATATCCCTCGTATCAACAAGAGCTTTTCCTTCCCTATTATTAAAAAAGGTCTTCCAAGACTGGAAGGAAATGAATACAAGGAATAGCTCAGCTCTCTGGTACAACAGACAATTATTCACAAGAGGTTTGAAATAAGGAGTGCGTTGCGGATATACCTAGTCCATAGAACTCTTCTGTACGCTTCCGCCCCGATCTCGATGGAGAATCCCACTGAAAAGGGTCCCAATCATCCGATTCTGTACTACTGCTCCCATCGTACTTAGAACGGCTCTCACTGTCTACCAAAGTTTGATATGCATTCTTGATTTCTAAGAATTTCTCTTGAGCTCCTGGCTAATTATGTGATACAATCAAATAGAACATCGTAAGCCTCGATGGATAGAAAATGCAAGAGGAAGAACAAGAAGTAGTGTGAGCAGTAATTCTTGATTGAACGAATGCCTAATTCATAACAATTCCAACTGCCACACGATTCAACACCGATTCCACAACTTTAAATCAAAAGTAACACACGGCACTCCAAATCTAGCATCGCATTCTCCAGCAACATTTAAAGCTTCATTACGAATTAAGCACTGTATCCTCAAACAACTGGAAAATTTGACCTAGCTAACACAAACTATGAGCTCAGACTACAGAAGCAGGCTTGTTGAGAATTTAATTTAGCATATTCTCGCAGTTTGTGACTGACACAGAACCGAGTAACCAAATGCACATGTTTCCCCACGTGAGCCCTAAAAAAACAGGGGTTTTGGATTCGATCGTAGCATCAAAGTTTAGAGCTTAAACAATGATCTTCGCCTACTTTCACACTCTTGAATGTCTTTTAAGAGAGAGGAGACGAAGCTCAAGGTTACATTTTCCAGCTATGTCCCCTGGGGACTGGCATTCAGTAGCCAAATTATATTCTTTGATTCAAGAGAAGCATGACATACCTGTTTATTAACGTCAGGGTGATATTTCAATGCCAACGCCCTGTATGCCCGCTTAATCTCTTTCTCTGTAGCTGTGGATGGCACTCCTAAAGTCTCATACAAAGACTCTTGGGCGGCATGGCAAACACCAATCCTTGGTCTGCGCCGCTTCTCTCCCTTCAATCTCCCATTCCGATTCGCAGTTAACCTCACATTGATCCCCCCACCTCTAAGACTTGACAATAATCTTACTGACGCTCCTCGGCTCCTTCTGCACATGTGAGAGAGGTGGTTTACCACTGGACCACGCCCTACCCACCGAAGCTCTCTTGACAAGAGAGCCATAAAGGCTGAAATGTAAACTTTTCCAGCTTCTCCAATCAACTCCTATTCAGAACAATCACATCCCAGCTCCAAATTCCAAAATAGCAGGAGCAAAAACTGGGGTCTACAAGCTGGACGATTCAAAATCCTGGTCGCAAACTTCTGCGCACCACTAAGTTCTAAGGAGAAATCTAGAGATGCGTCTCAAAATGAACAGGAAGAGCTCATATTGACGTCAATTTTAGTGCCTCTGAGATGGGATTATGGAGAGAACGTCCTGTAGATAATAAAGTCCGAGTAAGACAGCAGAATTCAGCGAAATCGGAACAAAATGAACTGCTGTCGATGACGGTAGGTTTGTAATTGGGCGGCGATTACGAAGCGGTGGAGATGGGGCCCAGGTCGTTGTAGAAAAGGAGCATAGGAGGGATGCTCCAGCCAACGACCCAACAATTTTGCTGCGAGGATCGCTGCTTTGCGCATCGCCTCTCGTAGATCAGCAGCCGCCCATCACGACGCCGACGACGCCAAGGAAGTTCCCACAGCATTCAAGCCTCTGGCCTCTCGATGACCGGCTTGGCAGGTCGCCGTGCACGGGAAGACCGGGACGTCCAGGAATGACAAATGCGGGTGATATCGACTCTGTGCATGTGTGCCTGAATGGATGAATACCTAGATGCTGTAGATGAACATCGTTCGTCAGCATCACGATTTGAAGAGTACGTTGCTCCAACTCGTGAACGAGAGTTACTTGTTATCACATAGGATGTGCATTCTAACATATGTGTACAAGCCAAAAAAAATTATATAATTTATTTTTATTTAATAAAGTATTATTATGCATTTATTAAAATACATATTATAGAATTTAAAATATAACATAAAAAAATTCATTGCATATTTGAGAGATTAATGTAATAACTTTTTTCATAATATGGTGCCATCTATTAAAAAATTGCATGTTATTTCACATGTGTGTATGTAATTCAATTACTATTAAACGAATTTTTTTGTATGAGATTGCTTTACCAAACTATATATATATATATATATATATATTCCTATATACATACATACGTATAGATATACAAAATTATCCCTCTCCTCTTCCCTTAATAATTAATCCTCCAAAATCTAATAACCTCCAATAATTACTCAAAATTCTAGAAATTAATTTTATCTAGAATTTAGGTATTTAATATTGTACATTGTTCTAATAGTTAATAAACAAAAGATAATTGGTATCTTTTGTGAAAAAAAATGATATTAATTAACAAAGAAAAAAATTATATATATATATATATATATATATATATATATATTATAAAATATAAATATAAAAATAATTAATTTATTTATCACTCTTTACTATTTATACATATAGCTTCATACTAAATCAAGGGATTCTATATGATAACTTTATACTTAAATAGTAATTGATATTTTCTACTTTAATTTAGAAAATTGCTGTTATAAAAAATATACAAAACAATGGTTGAGCTAAGTTGCTTCATTTGAAATAAATTCTAAGCACCTTTGAAAAAGGCAAACACATGTGGCTCTAGCTCAATTATCTTCGATGTCCATCTTCTCAGTTTGGTCCCTTCTTCTTAGTCATAGTTCTCAACAATACTTATACTAGTCATTTTTTCGCAATTATTGCTAGTTTTGAAAAACATTATGGTAGACCTTCAAATTTTGGTAGAGCTTTTTAATGTCTTTCTTATTGTTTACATGACCTTCTAGATGTAGAATTGCAACCTTGCAAAATAGACCGTTGTTGTATGGCGTGATTTGCTATTTGGGAATACACTGGATATCTAGCTGTAGAGAGTGTAGCTTAAACCTTTATATGAATCTTGTCTTTTCTTCCAAAACTCATTTATTTTGCATAAAACTCAAAATATAACAAAATCCCTTCAAAACATATTTTTTCCACAAAAAGATTTCTTGTCTCAAATTTAAAAATTCATAACTCTTGATCTAGCCGTTCAGTTTATCTTAAATTTATAGAATAGGTAAAATTCACCCTTAAATTTTACCACAAAAAAAACCAATTGCAAATTCACTCCCGATCTTTTGGCATCTAAGAAACCCTAGTATATGCTCTAAACCCTAATTTACAAGCATCTGAGCACTACTTTCTTATTATCTCAAGAACCCAATACTCAAATATCATCAAACTTATGTAAAAAGTTTACTAACATGAATTTACACATTTCCTGAAATTTTGAGCGAAAACCTTGTCAAATTGCTCAAGATATAGCTCAAGACACAACTACTAATAAATCGGGTTACTTACTACCCTTAGATTGCATGTGCTGACTTCAAAATCCAATAACTCCTTTATTTAAACTTGGAATCTAGCAAGCAATTGAAACTTACAAAAAGTGTAGCCGCAAAAGTGCTCTCTTTAGTTGTGATCGCCGATCCTCAAATGCTATCCGTACGCGTGTGTTATGACAAAAAGAGTGACAATAGCTCCCAAATCAATACCTTAACTTTGAGTGCCTATATCTCCTTCATTTAAACTCCAAACCATATGAAATTTGCACCAAAACCATAGCCAAAAATCCAAACTTTCTGACCTTAGCCTTCAAAGCTCAAATGGCTCTGAAAAACTAACCCTAATCTCTAATATGGCCTTAGGTAGCCTCCTCAAAGCCCATTGGTCATGTTTTTTGACCAATAAGAATAGAGATTTTTATCATCCATCTCCATTCATCTATATTGGTACCTTAATTAATCTTTTTTCTACCAAAATCCTTCTTCAATCCTTTTTCTTATAATATTTACATAATTTATGCTCTAAACACGAAATAAAAGAACCAAAATAAGTTTTCAAAGATCACCAATGTCTAACAAAGATGAATCTAAATATTTAGAAGTTACTATCAACCAAAACCAATCTTAAAAGCCACTATCAAAAGAAAATTAAAGTTATACAAATTCTATAGTAATCTTTTTAAACAACCTCTTCTCAAGGTAATAATCAAATTATATTCTAAAACCAAGTAAATCTACTAACATGGCTCTCACCATGTTATTTAAATAAATTATATATTAAGTACATAATTACGTTATTTTCATATAGTTGTCAAACCAGAAAAGGACACCATGTTAATATTGTCTTTTATAATATGTTGATTTTTTTCCCGCCTTGTGTTTTCTAAAATAATGAAGAACAATTTGTATTAGTTCATGTACACCTTCAACTCTCTCTAGTCTTAATGTTGTTTGAGTTGATTTAAGCTTCTTCTTAGATCCTATATATCCAAATACCAATGCAAATAACCTAAAGATTGAAAGAGTTGTTTGAAAAGAAGATTTGCAAAGTCACAAAGAACAATTTAAGAAATTGGTGAAAGAAAATTTTGATTGTTTCATGTCTTATAAAAATACCATTGATGGTAGTGACTAAATCATTTTTGATTTGTAAGATGAAAAATAATATTAATAAACATAGTAATTGCTAAAACATATGTTGCAATGTAATATTAAATGTAATAAAAATATATGTATGATATCAATTTTTTAATTACACTAATAATAAAGAAATTCTTAGTTGATGTTATAAAAATCATTGAGGTTCTTAAAATAATATATTTAATATATTTTTAGTTTATTTCTAAAAATCTTTAAATATAAATAAGTCATCTTAATTTTAATCATTTAATTTTTATACATATATATTCTATCATGAATATATATTTATTCAAATAATTACCTATATGATTAAATAAAAGTAGAAAAAATAGATTAATTTCATAATATCTTCTAAAATAGCTTTTTAGAAGCTTCATAGATACTACTTTGACTTTATATGTATTTTTTGGTTAGAAACTTGGTCAATAAGTTAGCCATATATTACATATATTAGAATCTTATAGAATAAGCTAACTATGTAGTATACATTTAGAAAACTTACCTTGAAAGTTAAAACATGTGTTTAGCAAAGTCAATAAGTGTTGGAGGTCATATAGAACATTACCACATAACTTTTAATAGTTATAAACTCTTTCTTTGATATATATGATTTTTTATTCTTTTTATCCTTCAATAGACTCACAAACTTAGGTAGGAAGGCTTTTGGTACAAGAATTGGTTTCAAATTCGAAGATACATGTGGAATAGTAAAAATGACCATTTGCACAATAACCTTGGATTAACACATCCAATCTCATCTAGTAAAGAAGCAAAAGCCTTATCATGCTTGGAGATCATTTCTTGAAATATTTTTTTTTTCAGGTTTTTTCAAGAACTCACTCCCTCAAATCTTTAACTTGGCCAATATTTCTTCCATGAAATTGTGTCCAATTCTTCTTATCTCTCTCATTCCAAGTTCTTTTTCAGCCTTCTTGATATGATCTTCAGAGTCTAATCGTAGTTGTATTGCTACTAGTCTCACCTTCTTTGCTACAGTTTTATACTTGGTATTCACTATTGTCCGAATCTCTAAGCCATAACTCTCAATTAACTTTGTATCAATAGCTATCTTTAATATTTCTTCATACAATCTTCTTCAATGAATCTCTACCATCATGTCAATAGATGCAATATCTTCTTCTTATAAAGTTTCTAAAAATTATAAAATATTATTTAAAAAACTTTTTTTTTCAATAATTCCAAAAATAGACTCATTATTCAAAATTATATCAATTCTTTTTAATTTTTCTTCTATCTTTTTAATTGATTCTCTATACTTAGAATCCAAATCTTTCAGCTTTTCAAAATTTATACATCCATCCTCTGTTAAATTCTAAACCTTACAACTACTTTTCTATATATTAGAGCATGTTATAGTAGATGATTTCTTTGCATCCATGGCACTGAATTCTCTATGTATGCAATTTAGAAATCCAAAAAATTATCATGTTCGTAGTCCATGGAAATTTTTTTAAGTTGATCTCTATGCCTCTTATGATTTGGCCTTATTGTAAAAAATTGGACTAACATCTTGCCATCATGGCTACAAATCATAACATATTGTGAGCCATCATCTAATACCTTGGCCACCATCCTTGTTGTAGTGATATATGGTTGCCTCAAAAGGATTGGATAACTTCCTCGATTTTACACAAAGAAATTTTACTCTATTTTTACATCATTAATTTTGATGCCTACTGATAGACATGCTCTATAAAGGCTACCTCTTTCATTATTGCCAGTTCTAAACACCCATCCATGATTGGTATCAATTAGCCACTTATGTTTCTCATTAATCTTTCTAGATAAGATATTGATCTCAAAGCCATGATCTACCAATGTTGAGATTGGCTCTTTAAGGCCTCCATCTTTATATGTGTCTTCATAGTAGCTCTTGTCCAAAACAAATAAGTACAAGCTATAAAAGCTTTACTATTATTTTTTGATAGCTTATTAATCATACTATCAAGGACACAAATTAGAAGAAGATAAAATTAAGGAATCTATGTCAAAAGAAAAGTGATAAAACAGAAGAAAATATGTATATTCAAAGAAGAACTGGAATGGCTATTGCCAAAGACTAGAAAATATTAGAATCTTGAAACAAGACTAAAAGCAAAAAAAGAGTTGATAAGAGTTTAAGAAGGCCTTATTCTTATCATTATATATATTATTTAATTAAGAACTATGTGGCGACATGCTATAGGACCTTTAATACACATCCAAATTATACGACACATGTCTAATTTGCAAGGCAAGTTTCCTAGGTGTGTGCCATATGTCCAACTTGTACTATAAGTGATCAATATATTGACTTGTGTCCTCCTTTTTGACCAAATTTTCAACCTATCAATCACCTATAGACATGTATAAAGGCAAAGTAGCATCTATAAAGCTTCTAGGAAGCTTTTTATAAGATATTATCATATTTATCTACTTTGGCTTACTTTTACCTATTCTTATTATCTAGATAATTATGAAGATAAATATTTATGTCCGTGATATTACTTCTTCTTCTAAGAACAAGTTCTTCAAAAAGCGATAGTTATATGCTGATGAAATCTAAGATGCGCCAAACTGTATTTGTCACATATTCTGATCTTTGTTATCTTCAAAAGTAGTTGGTAGGTCCTTTCAACCATTGATAATATTCCATACTAGGATAAAAAGATCATCCTAATATTTAATTATTATTGAGGCTTTTATAACTTCTTTCAAATGAAACATTAGTAATACCATCGAAAGTGGTTCTTACCTCCGAAAGTATCACTTAACATCTAGAGTTCCTTCCAAGGTCGTGATACCAAATATATTGTATCTCATCGTCTATTCAAGGAAGAATATGTCATACTTAAGGATCTTTATCTCAATTTTATCGTCTCAAAGGTTGTGATAGTTACAATGTCTAATCTGGAAGCTTAGCAAATAATAACTCTTAAGTTAAATTTACTGGTTGTTGGTTCTCTATCTCCTAAGCATTAAAAAATCTAAAGAAATAATGATAGAAGATAGAATGAAATCTCTATTGGACTTGCTTTGCTTTATAATAAAGAATTTTTTAACTCTTCATTTTGATTTTGATGGATATCATTGATGAAAAGCTTTAACTTTAGATGATGCATTTGCTAGATTCTTAGATGGCTCCAATGTGCATTCATTAATGTCATATTTATGCCAATGTATTAGATATTTTAACCTATTTTGGTGCCACCTTGAATCTAAGATTTCTTCAACCTCAAATTCTTCATTATTGTCCACTTCTATAGAAGGTGGTGGTATTTGTCTCTTTCTTTGTATATCCATTGTCTTGTATGGCTCAAATAAAGATACACAGAACAGAGGATGGATTTTCATAGACTTTGGTAGGTACAATTAATAAGCAACTATATTGATCTGTTCACAAATGGAAAATGTCTCAAGCCTATGATAATCCAGTTTATCTCAAGGATGAATAGTTTTAATATTACAATGAAGTAACCATACTTTATCTCCCTCATGGAATTGAAGTTGTTCCTTGCAATAGACATATGTATTGGCTTTTTGTCATTCTTGAGCTTTTATTAATTATACCTTCATTGTTGCATGTAGCTTTGACAATCAACTTGATCCTGCCATAGCTCAAATAATTCAAGCATTTTCTATGTTTATGCAACAATAACAAGCAGTGGAATACAAAGAAGCAATGGCTATTAAAGCTTTACAATCTGTAGTCGGATTATTAGATTATTTTGATGGTAAAAATATCTCTAAATATTTGAAATGTTATTTGCGGGAGATGGTACTCAACAAGGTACCAGAAAAAGAAATGATCTTTATATTTAAACTTGTAGTTATATCAGAGCTATGAAAACATATAAAGGAGATTATTGAAACTCATGGAGCAAAATGGGAGGATTTTACCCTTTAGTTAAAAGAAGAGTATTCTTTGGAGGATTTTGAAAGGCTCATAAAAAAATCATTCATGGAATGGGTTAATAAATCCAACAAAGAATTGATTGTAATAGAGTTATTTCATGAGTTTGAAAGGCAATTTCTTCAATTATCTTGGATAGAAAAGCTTATACTTGAAAATGACAAGGTGGAGTTATTTCTTCAATCAACCAACAATGAATTACAAAGGGAGTTGGAATTATTCTTAGAAGATTATATAGAAGATAATAAACTTATCATTGATTGGAAGAAGATTTCTAAAGTAGTAGATATACTTGCTAAAAGAGAATACTGGAGATATAAGGTGGTGATAAGGCAAGAGATTAGACCTCCAACAATTACAATATCTCATAAGCAACTACCAGAATCCGCTATACTGATATCTACTACTCCAATTCCTATGTCTATTGTTGTACCACAGAAAAATGTAATTGAAGAATTGGTGAAAGGAATGAAAGACTTACAAATCAAATTAATAAAATTAGAGGAAAAAAGAAGAATATCTGAGATCAAACCTGTATCAAAGCAAAGATATATACAAAGATATATTTGGTGTGATAGTATTGAGCATCCTCACAAGAAATATGGAGATTTTGCTGATATTCTACAACAAAGAGTAATTTTATGGAAAGATGGAAAAATTGTGTTGTGAGATATATATGAGTTTCTCAAAACCAATTTTGGAAAGAAAGAGATGAAGAAGGATTTGGAAGAACATTTATCTCAACAGGCTATAGCATCAAAGGAGGTTATTACTTATAGTATTGAGGGTATAAAGGAGAAAGAAGATGTTTTTGACAAGCATGTAAACACAACAGATCTATGGAATCATGCTAATATCAGCATGAATAAGGATAAAATAACAAGGCAAGAATTACTTAATACAACCACAATAATCTGAAATGCCACAAGATGGAATAACCTTATAGATGCTATATTTGTATATACTTATTTAGCAAAATTCTACCATAAAGCTTTGATGGAGATAAAAAAGAGTAGAAATCAGATAGAAGAAGACTTTGAAGAATAAACCAACAAGAAGAGATCTAAAAGGTATGCAAAAATAGCATAAAATAAAGAGGTATCTACACCATACATTAATAGACCATCGAAGGCTAGGCTATCAACATCACACCTTAAAAATGCACCACTACTAAAGGAGAAATGGAAAGAAATGATAGAAGCTAATAAAAGCAAAAGAAAGAATAAACTTGTTACTTATAAGCTACAATTAGATATTGAGGCAATTATAGAACTGAAAGAAGTGTTGGAAGAAAAGGTATTAAATGCCAAAATTGAATTTTCTTTATAAGAAATTTTAGCCATTGCAAAAAAAGAATTTCATGATGTCATCATTGACACCATTATGGAAAAGAGGCAATTGACAGGAGAATTTGCTATATCTAATGCTCTAGATACAATCTTGGTTAAAGAAGAATAACAAAAATTAGTAAAATGTTGTATCGATTGAAAGATATAATTTGATTTGGATGAATATAAGGATGATGACAAGGGCCCTGGACACTATATCAGGAGATATTGGGCCAGAGCTACCATAAAATTTTAATAAAAATGGGAAATTTGGTAGATCTAATAATTTTTGTTATTGACTATTGATCTGAAATTAATATTATATCAAAAGAAATCTATAAACTTGGGAGGTGGCCCATTGATATTGACCATGGTTGGATAATTCAGGCAGCAAATAATATACGAAGAGATCTTTATGGTGTTTATTCTGATGAGAAGATTATAATTGGAGATGTAGCTACTGAAAAAAAATTCTTTGTTCAAGACACTACTTCATATCCACTGATTTTTGATCAACCATATATTACAACTGTGAGAATAGAGACCAAGATTTTAGATGATGGATCAGCATGTATCCATATTAGAAGTCAAAATGGAAAAAATGTTGTATAATTTCTAACTGTACCTATGAACTATGAGCGCAATCAAAGTTATCTACAAAGTAGTTTATTACCAAGGATTAGTGAGGAATTTATGAATTTTTGTAGGATACTACTATAGAGCAAGAAAGTAGTGGTATATCAAAGAAGGTACTCTCACATGAAAAAAAAAAAAATCTTTTGTATATGAATTGCAAATTTTTCTAAGAGTAGATTTGCTGTATGAACACAATTTAATGATTTACACAAATGGGAGAGAAAGGTTGTATAAAGAAATAAAAAAGATCTAAAAAGAGTAGATGTGCTTGATGGAGATGATTAGATAGTAGGTATATATATGGAAACTAATTTAGAAGATTTTATAGAGGAACTCATAGAAGTTAAACAAAAAAATGAAGATTAAGTGGTACGGATACATTCAAGAGAGCTCTACTCAACTATACAAATATTTCAGGATTATGAAGTCAAAGTTGAAATCAAGTACAAAAATGGAAAAAAAAAATAAAGCCTATAGCTATTCTATTGACTAGTGATTCTAATCATCAAGTTTGACAAGCTTTAAAAGAAAAGGGCTTACAAAATCCTAATGAAATTGGCCACAAGTTTACTAAAATCATACTCAATGAGTTGAAAGTAAGATCTACAAATTTTCTATTTCTTGTTGAAGAAATGGAATTTAAAAATATGTTGAGTAAGCATGGAAAGGTTTTTGCTTCTGAACCTTCAAAAATTGAATGTGTTGATTTAAGCATTATAGAACCAATGATTATATTTACAGTTCCACATGCTCCTTGGGATCTAAGGCCAATTTTGGTACCTAAAGTGTATCTACTTAAACTTATGGAGCTTTTAAAAGAAAAGATGTAAATGAAGATCCTACAACCATCATTTGCAACATATTCTAGTCATTGGTTTACTATACCAAAGAAAAATGGAATACTACAATTTATTCAAGACATACAATCAGTGAATCAAGTGACCATTAGAAATACAAGAGTTGGGCCAATTGTTGGAGAATTTGCTAAGGTATTTGTCGGTAGGGCTATTTATTCTGTTGAAGATTTCTATTTTGGATATGATCAATTTCAACTAGTTGAAGGAAATAGAGACATCACTACTATGAGGACACCCTTGGATTGGTTAAGATATGTACATTTCCATAAAGAACAACAAACTCAGTTGCTGACATGATGAATGGAATGAAAAAAATTCTTCATGATTTTATTCCAAAAAAAATGTCTTTCTTGAATGATATTCCAATAAAAGAGTATATAGAAGAAGAAAAGAATGAAGCAATGGATGAAAGGGGGTGTTATAAATGTGTATCTAATCATACTTTAGATTGTGATAAGATTTTATCTCGGCTTGAAGAGGTTCACTTGATACTATTAGGAGCTAAATCTACCTTTGATGTTCAAGAAATTATTATTGTAGGACATTTGTGTGGATGGTTTGGTCACAAACCTGATCTTAATAAAGTAGATGCCATATAATGGATGAAGGATATTTATAGCTTATAAACAGAGGTATGGAGGATTTTAAAAATGTGCATATTTTATTATGTATGGATTCCTCATTATGCACATGTAGCAGATCTTCTTTATAGTTTGCTATGAAAAGGAAAGAGATTTAAATGAGAGAAGAAGTATATAGAAACAATTGAAAGAGTGAAGCAGTTATTATCTATTCTACTTGTACTGTGAAGGATAAGTTATGAAAATGACAAATCAATAATACTCACAGTTGATACTAGTCCAATAGCTATTGGTTGGGCTTTAGGACAAAATAATGAAGAAGGTAACAAATTTTCTATAAAATTTGGAGCTAAAGTATTAGGTGAAAGGCAAAGAAACTATCCACAAGTAAAATGGGAGTTATAGGGGATAGTTAAAGCTATGAAAAATGAAAGAGATTATTTAATTGGAGCACTAGTGATAGTAGAAACAGATTGTTTAGTACTATTGGAAATGATTATCAACTATGATACCTCTGATATTCCTATGCTAAGATAGATTTCATATATTAAATCTTTGAATCTCAAATTTAAGCATATAGTAGGCAAAGATAATCCTATAGCAAATATGCTATCTTGAACTAGATATAAAGAAGAAGAAGATTTGATTGAAGAAACTGAGGATATAAGTACTACATTCTATTACAAGGCACAACAAAGAGAGGATGAATATTCAAGGTCATTTATGGAAGAACTATATGAAGAAGAATGGATTGATATTGAACACTATTTAAGCACATTATTAAGACAACCAAATTAGAGTGATATTTATTTCAAACAAATTAGACAAAAGGCTTATAACTATCTTTTATAAGGTGGTTATTTATAGAAGTAATTATAAAATGGATAGAAATTTATTTATATAAGATATTGATAAAGTAGAATAATCATTCCTAGGATAGTCAATTCAGTAGGTCAGATGATTGAATTAGTTGTGAAAAATGATTAAGTAGGGAACAACAATTAAAATCTGGAATTTCAAAGATAAGTATATAGCAATTGAAGAAGATATTGGAGGAGCCAAATTGTGATAGTCATGAGCCGGGATAAGCTTAGTACTATCTCTTATTTCTTGTTTATTTTTTTATTTTAGGTTTTGATCACTATGAAGTGAATTTGTAGAATAAATTAGAGATTTATTTTAAAGATATTCAGTATGTAATTGAAGTACTATGTGATTGAATTATTACGAGAAGATATTGGGATTTTCTTATCAGATTTTGTGGGAGATTGCTCATGGATGGAAGATTATGATTGTTTTTTATTGAGAGTTGTGTGTGTTTTGACAAAGAAAGTCTGTGGTTACAAAAATTGTGTGAAGCCAGATTGGTTGGAATAGAAGTCTATTATTTCTGGTGTTGGATGGAATTTATGTATTTTGAGTGATCTTTTGAGAGTGCAGGGTTGCACTTTGTTGTTATCACTTGATGAAGGAATATTGTTAGTAGAAAAAAATATTGTAGTATTCTTTGGTATTTTTAGTAATTCAAAATATAATTAAATAAGTGACCCTAATATGTAAATTCATACAGTTAGTTTTTCTTTGTGTTTGAATCTTCTTCTACAAGCTTATTCTAAAATAAATTTATAAAATAAGTAAAACAACAACCACATTTTGGCACCATTGTTGAGGATAGATAATAAAATTGAGTATTAGGAATTAACTACCGAACATGTAGTTTTGGATGTTGCACAAAGAGGTTATAAAATCAAAATTGGTTCAAATATGAAGAAAAATATGTAGTTAAATAGAAGATAGGAAGCAAATTCAGTAGTATATAAGGAAAGATTATGGTTATTAAGAATGAAAACATTGCAGTAAAGAAAATACACTAGTCAAAAGAAAGACAAAAAAGAGAGCAAGCAAGAAAAATTATTGCAAAATAAATAAAAATGTAAGTTTAAAAAAAAACATCGACAAAGTTGGATTAAACTATGGTTGTATGCTTGTCAATATATTTGAGCATATCCAAAAGCTGACCGACTTCTAATATTTCAAATATATATACCATTAAGAAAATTGCCAAGAGCACTTAAAGAAAATTTTGTCAATAACCTAGCGTATCTACAGAGCTCGTTAACTGCAAGTAGAGGAAGCACAAAAGAATTGGGTATTCCATTGAATACCTTCTTAATAGTAAAAATTGTCAGTTTTGTCAAAATTGATGCCTTAGAATGGCATAAATTGCTTGCCAGTAAGGGCCAATTCAATGTTGTTGTAATATGTGAAATCTTACTTGAGAATGCTCTTGGCACCTGACTGTGGAAGGAAGAATGGAAATTGTAATAATAAAATCCTAATTCTAATAGAATACTAAAAATGCTCTTATTAGACCATAATAATGCTAAGCAAGCTTAATCAAATTCAAAAAAACTTCAAAGAAATTTCAAGCCAATAATAAGAATTCTTAAAAAAATATTAGAATGATCACAAATATCACTCAAATACATCTCAACTCAATCTTTATTTAATTCTAATCAAAATCCTATTGAATTCCATTCAAACTTTAGGCCAAAACTAATTAAATCTTAAATCGTAATAAAATCCTAAACCCTAAATCCTAAATCAAATCCTAACCAAATCCAAAACCTTAAACCAAACCCTAATCAAACCTTTATCAAATCTTAAACCTTAAACCAATTCCTAATCAAATCCTAAACCAAACCCTAAATCCTAATCCAAATTCTAATCCAAATCCTAAATCCTAAATCAAATCCTAAATCAAATCCTAAATCCTAAATCAAATCCTAATCAAACCTTAAATCAAATCTTAAATCCTAACCAAACCCTAATCAAATCCTAATCTAAATCCTAAACCAAATCCTAAATCCTAACCAAATCCTAAATCCTAAACCAAAACCTAACCCTAAATCAAACCCTAATCCTAAACCAATCCTTAACCCAATTCTAGTAATTCCTATAACAGATTTAAACCTCAATAACCAATGATTAAACCATTGATCTTAACTCAAATTTTGCACACTTCTTGAAAACTAAGTTGAAAACAATCACAAAATTTTTGAAAAGGATGGAATTATCAATTAGACAATAACCTCAAAAATGTGCTCAGGTATTGGTCAGCTTCCTTCTCCAACCGTGATGCTAATCTTCCAGAGCCAATATCTCTTGTTTGCACTATTTGATTGATTTCAAAATTCTCATACATATAGAAAATCAAGTCTAATATTTTTTCACATAAGTTTCACTCCAATCCAACCAATAGATTGCAAAGAAACTTAAAAACCCTCTCTAGACCTAAAATTCTTCTTTCTGAGACCTTGATCCACTTTAATCTCAATATCTCTCAATTCAACTTTTAGATCGAGCTAAAATTCACAAAAAATATTAAACACAACTATAACCATAAATCCACAAAATTTTACTTATGGATCTATTACAAAACTCTTGAAATCATCCAAAATATAAACCCTATTTTATTTCATAAAACCCAAGTCATCCAAAACAAACCTTGACTTTCCAAAGCTATTACAAAGTCATAACAACTCCAAATCATCCAAATTTAATGCATATAAAAACCCTATTTAATCTGCTATCAAATTCCACTCTTTGATCTGCAAAAGAACCTTGGAATCATCGTCGAGACTCGGTTTTGTACCCCAGGGTCTGATTTCGACCCTGGTTCATAACCAGTCCTCTCCGGATATCAATATCTAGTTTTTCTAAGTAATTTTTTCTAGAATTTACTCTTAACTTCCTTCGAAAGATGTCTATATTCTTTATTTTTTCAATCTACTTTGATTTGCCTTACTTATGGTACTACAAAGTAAGTAGAAGTCACCTTTCTAAAAGGTAGCATTAATACCTTCTATTTTTTCTACCCCTTTGACTATTAACTATATTTCTAAGATAATTTGTTCTAATACTTTGAACTAAGATCTCCTAAATTATAATGATCTCCATACTCTTTCACCTATTAATCATGTTACATCATGACAACGTGTTTCAAAATCCATCGTTTTTACCTCCAATTCAATTAAAAAACTTCATCAAAGATAATAATAGAAAATTATAAAATTTGAAAAATTTAAAAAAGATATTTGGAAAAGGTAGTGGTTATTTTAATAAGAGATTAAGTGGCACATTGTCTTCTTCAATGTTGACAAATGGTCCAGTAGTTCCAATAGTAGTCCAAATAGGAGATGTGGATGATCACACAACTAACGTGGCTCTATTACCTACTTTTAAGAATCTGCTAGTTGCAAATTCAGATCAACACTTTTCTCAGTTCTTAATCACATGTGTAGCCAATAATGGCAAAATTGAAGATATTTGGTTGTGATGGCTACTAGCAACCTTAAAAGATGTGGCATTTGAATGATATAACTGCCAATCGATGGATCAATTTTTTAATTAGGAAGCATTGAAGAATACATTTTTAATCCATTTTTGCCTAATTGGTTTTGAAGATCGACTTTGAGAAAGATTAATGAATAAAAAAATGAGTCCAGGAGAAGAAGTAGAATCATACTATGGCCGTGTGGTAGGTATACTCCGTAAGTGGCCAAATCATCAAATATTGGAGGCTTCTATATTGTCCATATTAATCAACGGATTGCACCAATCTAAACTAAAAATGTTTGTAAAAGAAGTTCAACCAAATATGATAATTGCATCTCTTAATCGAGCCAAGGTTTGAAAAGAAAGCCATTATGATCAATTTTTAACTATGGGAGCTATTATAATTTTAGTTCAAGGAGGTTATCAAATCCTGGCATAGAATGGAGTAGTGATTAGTTATTCCAAAATATTTGATACAAGTATCATTTCAAGTGTCAATACATAGGGAACAATTAATATCACCTCATTGTAAGCTATACTACTAAATATAGTAATATTGCAATCCCTATACTTCTCTTATCAATAGTAACTATTAATAATAATAGAGTTGCAAATAGTATCAACTTTGAAGGATTCTAATGAAACCTTGTTGATAAATTTGATTAAGAAAATAGACAAAATGGCAATCAATATGGCAAAGGATAAAGTGAAGAGGCAAAAACCTACCAATATTAGTCCAATGTATGATATAGTACTTGTAAGAGCCAAGGTCATTTGGTGACAAAATGCCCCTCTCTTCCACAAATGATGGTGCAATGTACATTCTATAAAAAAAAAATATTTGGTAGCTAATTGTTGGAATTAAAAAAAGTAACAATACTTTGATAATCAGACCATGATTCCACCCACTCAGTGAGATGTCAATCAAGTTCAAATAGAAAATATGTTTGGTTGAAATGAAAATTGTTCAAATAGGTAAAATCGAGCCTTTAATAACTTTCAGGGTCCAAATTATAATCCGGATTCTACATCAAACTTCCGTAATTATATGAAAGAACAACCAAAATATTAGTAATATTTTCCATCACTACAATCAATTCTAGTTACCTCCGTATCAATAAGTCAACCGGGATCATTCACCAATTCAACTTAGAAAAGACCTAGTCTGTATATACTGGTAGAGACACCCAATATGCTTGATGGTGATCAAAGAAGATAACTTCGTTGTTATCATTGTAGGTAAATTGATCATTATGCTAGTGAATGTCTTAATCTAAGAACCAGTGATGATTATGCTCCAATTTGTAGAAATTATAAACAATTGGGGCATACATATCAGTAGTATTACAAATGTACTCAATACATTATTATGGAGAATCTCAAATGCTAGCATCTGAATTGACATCTAATAATGAACTCAGTTTTGATAAAGACATCATTGTACCAAATGAAGGAGCTTCCTTCGAGACAATTGAGCTCTATGGGGTGGTATATGAATGTAGAGGACCAAAAGAATATTTGATATACTGTTAGGGACATAGTCCTTAGAACCTTCTAGAGACAAGTTTCTAGAACCTTCTAGAAACAAGCTTCTAGAACCTTCTATAAACAAGTCTCTGGAACCTTCTAGAAGCTTCTTAGTTGGTAGAAGATGTTAGGGACATAGTCCTTAGAACCTTCTAGAGATAAGTTTCTAGAACCTTCTAGAAGCAAGTCTCTGGAACCTTCAAGAAGCTTCCTAGTTGGTAGAAGTTGCTTGAGAAGCTTCCTAAATAGGACTATATATTGGAATCGAGGCTGAAGAGTTCTTCAGTCTCGACAACACATCTCTTGGAGCTCTAGCTCACCTCTCTGGTATTGTTCTTGTATTCATCTGATTAATCTAGTGCTTGCCAGTTCTTCTTGAACTTCTTGGTAGATATCAAGTCTGTATTCTGTGTCCGTGACAGTTTGTCGAGACTTCATTCACCTCAGATATCAGAGCTAGTTTCTTCTTTGTTAGAGTGTGGATTACCCCTCTGCTTGGAAGTGTACTAGCACTTTAGAGGTTGCGGATTACCCTCCTCTAAACTGATACTTCTTTTGTTACAATATTGGAGTCTTATTCTTCTTGGAGAGAGTGGATTACCCCTTTTCTTGAAGCTCTTAAGGCATTTTAGAGGTTGCGGAGTAACCCTCCTCTAAACCAATATTGTCTTCTTGTAGAGTCATTTCTGTCCTTCTCTTATAATGGTCGTGGGGCCAAGACATTAGTATCACGAAAAATTGAGAGTCTAAGTTAGATGCTATCATGAATGCCCTCGCTACGTTATCGCAAAGAACTGAAGAGATTGAAGGAGTCGGGGCAAGGCTTGATAATGATGGAGCATCTGGGATGCCACAATTTAGGTTGCACCATCCTCAAATTCCACATTCTATTGGGAATTAAGGGACGATGTGAAGGATTTGCTGTTAACTCTTCCTGATCCACAAATGCTCAATGAAGCTATTAGCCAAGTTGTGAAGTGCGATAATCGCCTATTCCAACGTCACCAAGACCAACGTTCAAGACAACATATGGTTTGCCACACCCTAACTATATCAGCAAGCAGCGTGAATTCACATTCAGAGATAGAAGACATGCAAATTGATGCGGTACGTGTCAAATCTCTTACTCTAGAAGAAAAACAGCGGCGTATGGAGGAAGGTCTAGGCTTGTATTGCGGTGAAGAAGGCCACAAAGTTGGAAACTATCCCAAGAAGCAAAATCGATGTATTATCAAGACTAGGAGTACGTTTATTCAGGAAAACGAGGATGTCCAGCCACAATAAGAACCGTGCAGCTGGATAGTGAAATATCGCAACAACAACCAGATTCCTTTCTTTCCGCTCAACCTGCCCTTTGCTATACGATCCCTTTGCTTATTGGCCCTCAGAAACTGAGAACCTTAGCATTATTAGATTCAGGAGCATCTGCTTGTTTCTTAAACGAAGAATTTTCAAAGCGTTATAAGATCCCTTTCGTACAAAAATCCAAACCTGTTCACGTTGAGGTCATAGATGGACGACCTTTATTGTCTGGTAGTGTCACCCATGAATCAAAACCTATAGAAGTGACGTTTAAGGACCATAGTAGTCATATTATTTTCAATATTATTAGAACCCCATCAAATCCTGTTATTCTTGGTCTTTCATGGTTGAAAAAGCATAATCCATCCATAGATTGGAAGTTGCGGAAGATGACCTTTCCCACAAAACCAGCCAAAAGTAAGCCTAGTAGAAAATCCCGAATAGAGAAATCCTTATTTATTGGAACAAGAACGTTTATAAGATTGTCCAAGGGAGGCACGCCGTTTGTCATTTATGCGGCTCCAATTACCGGGGAGAAGATCTCGACACCAGGTATATCGGAGCACAACTACCTTTTGGCCCAATCTACAATCTATCGCAGATGGAGTTGGCGGAGTTGCGGAAGTACATCGATGAGAATCTAGCCAAGAACTTCATCCGTCATTCAAAATTGTCAGCTGGAGCACCCATCTTATTTGTGAAGAAGAAAGATGGCTCGTTGCGGATGTGCATGGACTATCGAGGCCTCAACAAGGTAACAAAGAAGAATCATTACCCGTTACCCTTGATTTCTGGTCTCTTAGAACAACTTGGACGTGCAAGGATCTTTACAAAAATTGATCTAAGGGGAGCTTACAACCTCATAAGAATCAAGGAAGGAGATGAGTGGAAGACAATGTTCCGTACAAGGTATGGTCATTTTGAATATAATGTCATGCCCTTTGGTCTTACCAATGCTCCAGCAGTCTTTCAACATATGATGAATGATATTTTCTGAGAGTACCTTGACGATTTTGTTGTCATCTATTTGGATGATATTTTGATATTCTCCACAAATGAGGAAGTGCATGAAAAACACGTTCGTTTGGTATTGGAGAAACTACGCGAGTGAGGACTATATGCCAAGTTAGAGAAGTGTTTATTTCACCAAATAGAGATGGAGTTTCAGGGGTTCATTGCGACTACGGAAGGCTTGAAGATGGAACCCAAGAAGATGGAAGCAATCGTGTCCTGGGAGGTTCCGAAGACGGTGAGAGACGTACAATACTTTCTTGGTTTTGCCAACTTCTATCGGATCTTTATCATGAATTACTCTCAAGTTGCTGCTCCTCTCACTCGGTTGATATGCAAGGATAAGCTAGAATGGGGACCTCTAGCAGAGAAGGCGTTTCAAAACCTGAAGACTACATTTACTACAGCTCCAATCTTGGTACATCCAGACTTTACAAAGGCCTTCTATTTAGAAACTGATGCTTCGGATTTTGCTTTGGGAGCTGTACTTTCACAAATAGGAGAAGACAAGAAGCTCCATCCGGTTGCATTCTATTCTTGAAAGTTCTCTGCTGCTGAAATCAATTATGAGATCCACGATAAGGAACTTCTTGCTATAGTGGATTTTTTTCAAGAATGGCATCACTTTCTTGAAGGAGCTGCACATCCAGTGATCGTATACACAGATCACAAGAATTTGGAGTATTTCATGTCGGCTCAAGTTCTAAATCGACGTCAAGCTCGATGGAGTATGTTGCTATCTAGGTTTGATTTTATTATCACTTATCGACCTGGAAAGTAGCAAGGACTATCTGATGCCTTATCGAGGAGATCGTATCTTGTACCAAATGTTGGAGAAGCAGCGTTTGATCAACAATGTACGACATTGTTGAAGCTAGAGCAATTTCAGCTTTGCGCTACTATTATGCCAATTGATGCTGACTTCCTGAATCAGGTACGTGCCGTAACCATTGAAGATTCAGTAGCCATTGATATTAAGCATCGTGCCAATGATGACAATTTCAAGGTGGAGGGAGATCTTTTATACTTTGAAGAGCGGTTATATATCCCAAAAGGACCAGCAGAACTTCGAGTTCTTCAATCTTGCCACGATTTTCCAGCTGTGGGACATTTTGGATTCAACAAGATCTTGGAGCTTATTTCTCGAGATTTTTGGTGGCCCCAAATGTGGAAGGATGTGAAAGATTTTGTCCTCTCCTGCGACATCTGTTCAAGATCCAAGAATCCTCGGCATCGCCCTTATGGACTCCTACAGCCATTGTCGATTCCACGTCGACCATGGTCTTCAATTTCCATGGACTTCATCACGGACCTGCCATCATCGAACTCATTTGACAGCATCTTTGTCGTGGTAGATCGGCTTACAAAAATGGCACACTTTGTCCCTTGCAAAAAGACATCGTCTAGTAAAGTCACAGCAAGGATCTTTCTCGATAATGTGTATCGATATCATGGACTACCAGATGATATCGTATCAGATCGAGGAACCCAGTTCGTATCAAAGTTTTGGAGATCTCTCTTTGAGATACTGAAGGTCGATATCAAGCTTTCTTCGGCTTTTCATCCTCAAACTGATGGTCAAACGGAACGGGTGAACCAAGTCTTGGAACAATACTTATGATGCAGCATCAACTATCAGCAAGACGATTGGACCACATATCTGCCGCTAGCCGAGTTTGCATATAACAACACCCTCCATGCGTTGACTCAATACACACCATTCTTTTCCAACTATAGGTATCATCCGAAGCTTGATTTATTGAGTCCATCAACAAATAACAATCCAGCAGCTGAAGGATTTGTGAAACAACTATCAGAGCTTCAAAATACATTGAAGCTTCAATTACAATCCGCTCAAGAATCCTACAAGGCGTTTGCAGATAGATTTCGGAATCAAGCACCTACTTTCAAAATTAGAGATAAAGCATGGCTTCTTCGACAGAATATCCAGACCAAGCGACCATGTGATAAGTTGGACTATCGAAGATTGGGACCATTTATCATCCAAAAGCAAATCAATCCAGTGGCGTACCGTCTAGAATTACCGGCTTCTATGAAGGTACATCCAGTCTTTCATGTTTCTTTGTTGGAGCCTTATCGAGAGTCATCTTTTCTTGGAAGAGTGCAATGTCCGCCACCTAGTATTGAGATCGAGAACCACGAGGAATACGAGGTTGAAAAGGTGCTGGATTCTCGGTAAAGGTGGGGCAAGTTGGAGTATCTTGTTCATTGGTACGGCTACGATATTAATGAGCGAACGTGAGAGCCAGCTGAAAATCTCACCAATGCGCCACAAAAGGTACAGGAGTTTCATCAACAACATCCTCATAAACTTAAGCCGGTTTGACAATAGCTTCTTTCTGAAGCTTGCTCACCCAAGAATATAAGAAAGGGAGAGAGCACCACCAAAATTGGTAGTTGATGTAGTTATTTTTTCCAAGATAAAATAGAATTTTTTCAGTAGCCATAGTTTGGTCTTTTGATATGGATAGCCAAGAGATAGATACTATGCCAGTCAGATTATCTCAACCAACTAGTTCACGAAGGCGACCCCGAGATGAAGAACCACCTGGACCACGACGACGATGGAGGATACCAAGTAACTGATCACTGGTGATTGTATTTGAGTCTGAGCCTGCTTACGATGGTCAACTAGAAGGCATATTTGCAGGACAATTTCACAATGAAGACACGGAAGTTCATGCTTGGTCAGAAGTTGAAGGAGTAGGCCACTACCGTTGGCTTCAAGGGCCGATGAACCACTTACCTCGTAAACAACAGTTGGAGTTCATAGCAGACGTTATGCGACAGATCTTCATTTTCTTGCGTTGGTACTGATTGACAACAACATTGCTTCTCAGAGACCTCGAATCTAAAAGAGGGGATGATGTTAGGGACATAGTCCTTAGAACCTTCTAGAGACAAGTTTCTAGAACCTTCTAGAGACAAGTTTCTAGAACCTTCTAGAGACAAGCTTCTAGAACCTTCTAGAGACAAGCTTCTAGAACCTTCTAGAAACAAGTCTTTGGAACCTTCTAGAAGCTTCTTAGTTAGTAGAAGATGTTAGGGACATAGTCCTTAGAACCTTCTAGAGATAAGTTTCTAGAACCTTCTAGAAGCAAGTCTCTGGAACCTTCTAAAAGCTTCCTAGTTAGTAGAAGTTTCTTGAGAAGCTTCCTAAATAGGAGTATATATTGGGATCGAGGCTGAAGAGTTCCTCAGTCTCAACAACACATCTCTTGGAGCTCTAGCTCACCTCTCTGGTGTTGTTCTTCTATTCATCTGATTAATCTAGTTCTTGCCAGTTCTTCTTGAACTTCTTGGTAGATATCAAGTCTGTATTCTGTGTCTGTGACATATACCCACTAGATATAAAAAATTCGAATCATGTTATTATAGATTAGATGAACAAATATGATGTGCACCAAGTCAGTGCATTGGAATCAGAATTGAATACCTCCAATATATTGGACTTGACAAATGGATCAAAATTGATGAGGGAGCTAAAACATGAAAAGGAAGTTGAACCTTTATGTCAAATTATTAACTTGGTAAAAAATGAAATGCCTTAGATAATTAAAATTTATAAAAGTATTTAGGATCAAGAGTTGACATATTGAAAAGAAATTTTTATTGACCATAAATCCACTTTTTCTTGGACTTATACTGATTTGAAACATATCCGTGTAGAAGTATGCAACCAATTGATCATTTTGGAGGAGGATGCTAAACCTATCTGTCAAAGACAACATCAATTTAATCTAAAATAAAAATAAAAAAGTCAAAATTTGTTAGGACTTCTAAAAACTAAATGTGGCTACTAAAAAAGATTACTTTCTATTATCTTTTATAGATAGTATATTAGACGCCATAATAGGGCATAAATATTATTTTTTCTTAGATGGATTTTTTGGTTATAATCAAGTATAAATTGCAAAGAAAGATCAGCTAAAGTCTATTTTTATTATACACTGGGAAATATTTGCTTATCGTATTATACCATTTGAATGAAGAGTTTGTGTGATTTCGAGTTATTGTAAAGAAGATATATGTATTCAAAGTTAAGGTGTCAAATTTGTATCTAGTGTCATTCTTTGAAGCATAACTTATGCGTACAAAAAGCAATGAAAGATTGGCGACAAGAGTTGGAGAGAGAACTTTTTTAGCTATACTTTACATATATTATTTGATGAATTTTAGGTCTAGATAAAGGAGTTATAGGGCATTGAAGTCAGCACATGTAATTCAAAGGTAGTAAGTGAGTCATTTTGTTGATAGTAATGTTTGGAGCCATATCTTGAGTTTCTAGACGAATTTTTGGCTCAAAATTTTCATAAATGTGAATTATTAGGTTAAAAAGATATAGATCAAAGTTTCATGGTATTTAAGTACTTATTTTGTGAGATATGAAGAAAATAGCTTGGAGGTGTATGTAAGCTAGGATTTAAAGCTATTATTAGGGTTTTGGTGATATCTCAAGATCTAAAATAAATTTATAATTGAATCTTTTTGTGATAGTTTTTGAAAATATATCAATACTTTATATAAAATTTTAGGTTGTTTGAACGATTTGATCATAAGATATGAGCTGTTGAAATTTGGAAATATTTTTCTTAAGGATTTATAAGATTTTAAGATACTTTATCATACATTTGGATATTTGTTTTTGATACTTGGACTTATATATTGATGTAATTGCCATAGAATGGAAAATATTATATATATATATATATATATATATATATCTATATAAACTTGGTACTTTTATATCTTAGACTTAATTGAGGATTTAGTGGCAGCTAGAAGTCCAGCGCTTTCTTGAAGCAAACTCTCTCTACCCTGATACCATTTTGATCAAGGAGTGTACAGTGGCATTTGAAGAATTGAAGCAAAAATTGGTATCTGCATTAGTATTAGTGGCCTTTTATTTATCAAAGCCATTTCATGTGTATATTGATGCATCTAATGTTGCTATTGGATTAGTGTTCAATCAAAAAGATGAAAAGAGCTTGAATCATCCAATATATTATGCCAATTGATAATTGGTGGTTATTAAACAAAATTACACTACTACTAAATGGGAAGCTTTGGGCATGATATATTCGATTAAAAAATTTTGACATTATTTATTGGATTATTTATTTATGTTTTATATGGATCATGATGCTCAAAAATATATAATTAATAAGCTTCAGTTATATAGACACATTGCTAGATAGGTATTACTACTACAAAAATTCAATTTTACTATTATTGTAAGACTTGAAAAGAACCATGGAAATATTGACCATTTAATTCGACTGTCCAATATCTTTGGCAATGAACCTATTCTTGATGTACTTCTCAATATTAATTTATTTACTGTGGATGTGATTTCACCGGAGTATAGTAAAATAATTCAGTTTTTGACATTCCAAACATTTCTACGTACATTCAGCAAGAAACTTAAAAAATGCTCAATTTTGAAAAGTGCACCATATACAATGATTGGTGATACTTTTTATAAGCAAGGAAAGGATAGCATTTTACGATTTTGTATCTTTCAAAGTGAAGTACAGTCGATATTGGACGGTTGCTACTTAGATAGTTGTGGTGGGTATTTTACCGGTGATAGTATTATTCGAAAAGCTTTAATGGATGGATATTGGTGGCCAACAATGTTTTTAAATGCTCACCAATATGTTCGCCAATAAGATCCATGTCAAAGAATTGGTTGACTAACTAACACTTTTGCCATGTCGTTAGTACCAATTTTGGCCCAAGCACTGTTTGAGAAATGGGAAATTGATTTTATTGGACCAATTGCACCAATGTTGAGACATAGACAAAAACGATATATTTTAGTTGCCACAGACTATATAACCAAATGGACAAAGGTTGTTGTCACACAACATGATAATGCAAATACTATTGCCATGTTTTTATACAAGAATATTATCACTCGGTTTGGATGTCCTAAAGAATTTGTTAGTGATTGTGGAATCCATTTCATTAATTCTACAATTGCAGCTTTGATTGACATATATAAGATCAAATATAAGAAAACAACTCGATATCATTCTAGAGCCAATAGACAAACAGAAAAGATTAATGGTATTTTATGTAAGATATTAAGTAAGAATATTTTGAAGGCAGGCACAGTTTGGGATATCAAATTATTTGCAACCTTATAGGCATATCATAAAGCTTATAAAGTGACAACCAATTCCATCTGTTCAAATTGGTTTACATGCAAGAAGTGATCTTACTCATTGAATTAGAAGTCCAAAGTTTACGGATCACAATGGATGAAAGATTGAGTGATAAAGAATTTGTACGATACCAGTCGGAGAAATTAGAAGAATTGGATAAAATTTGGACTATTGCTCTTTTAACAATAGAAGCTACTTAGAAATTATGGAAGAGTTACTATGATGGTAAACTGGGACTTAAGAATTTTATACTCAATGATTTGGTCTTGCTTTATGATAGTCATTTTAATAATTTTCTAAGAAAATTTTAAGTGTGATTGCATTATCTGTATTGGGTGGTTGAAGGATTTTCCAATGGGTTAGTCCAATTGGAAGATTTTATGGATCAATAATTTAGTATATATATTAATGAGAATTGATTACAATTGTATTATACTTAAAACCCAAGACGGATTTCAATTTTTGCCTTGAGGCTATAATTATTGATATAAATGGAATAGGGTGTAGAGGCGACTAGAAGGATAGTTTGAGATGTAATTAGTAGTAGGTCAAATGAGATGGTCGGAGAAACAAACAGTATGGGTAATATGTTGTTGTTATCACCACTAGGTAAAAAAATAGGAGTGAGGGACGCAGTCAAGGTGATTTTGTGGTGTTGTATTTTGTTGTTGTTTTTTTGTATTACAATTTTTTGTGTTTTGGGAGTATTAGTGAATAACATTGACGTTTAGAGCTTGGAAGAGTGTGCAACATGGCGATTGAGAGAGCAAAGAGAACTACAGACAAAGAAGAAAATGGCCAAAATGTGAAAGCTAAATGTAATTTGGGACCACCATCCGTAATAATCATTACTAATATAGAGCCTATGAAATTGGAGATCTCTTGGATGCTAAGAAAAATACAAGATTTTGAAAATGCACAAATATTTCAGTTCTTGCAAAAGTTGGATAGCTTTCCATCAATTAATATGGCATAACTCTTCTCTTCTTGATCTTCACCTCTTTCGTGTCCCATCATTTCATCTTCAAAGGTATATCTAATTCTAGACAATATATCTGCCACTAAATTTTCTTTGCCAGTAACATGTACTAAAACATGATTCAATGTTCTTATGTAGGCTATCTATCTTAACATGGCAATGTCTGGAGTAATATAGTTAATTATTATTCTAAGTAATGGCAAACAATCTGTTTCCAAAACCATACTTGCCCCAATCAAATAATTTCTCTCAGCCTTTAAAGCGGTGAGTGCTTTCCAAAGCTCTCTTTTAACTTATGGATAAGCCCTTTGCCTCTTTGTAAGAATCTTGACTCCAAATCTTATAGCAAACCTTCTCCCTTCTACATCGTCTTATCCAATAGCCCATCCAATTGCTATGGGGTTTGTATCCACTGTTACAACTACTAATCTTCTACATTAATAATCCACTTGTCTAAACATAGGTAGTGAACTCAACATCTTTTTTAGATTTTTCATAGCTATTTTTTGTTCTTCTTTCCAAACAAATCTCTTATCTTTCCTTAATAACTTATATCGTGGGTTTGAGATAAGGACAAAGTGAAACACCCAAATATCATAAAATACACATGCTCCTAAAAACCTTTTGACTTTTGTAATATTTTTACAAGCCTTCATTCTAGATATAGCATCAATTTTATCAAGGTTTGGTTTCCTATCATACTTGCCACATATGTATTCCACCACTAGAATCTCATCAACTCCAAAGCGTGATTTCTCTAAAGATAACGTGAGATTAATTGACTCCAATTTCTCCAATATTCAAGCCACATCTTCAATATGCCTCTTAATAAACTTCTTATAACCTTCAACCTCTATAGTCTCATCCTTATCTTCTTCTTTATTTCCTTTTATAGATATATCATCCAAAAATGATATGGTTTTTTCAAGAATAAATTCTTTCAATATTTAGTTCATAACATTTTGCATATGAGCCACTGAGTTGATTGCACCTTGAGATAAGGTAACCATCCTCATTAAATATAAATTAATCTTTATGGTAGTTAACTCCCTACTTTCTTTAGCCAATTGAAATTGGTCATACCCAAAATATAAGTCTCCAATAGAATAGATGGCATGACTTGTAAATTATTCAGCCACTTCATCTACTACAGGACTTGATCCCTTATTCCGAATAATTACTCTATTTGTAGGTTGCATATCTTGAATAAACCTTAATGTCCATGACTTCTTGAATACTATGAATCATCTATTAGAATAGGGAGTAGTTGAAGGTTCTAAAATATCCATCTTCACCTTCTCTTTTAGTAGTTCTATCAACTTTGGAAGTAATGCTCTAGACACAAGTATAGGCTTTAAATTCCATGGAACATGTGGCACAGTAAAGATTACTATAGGTACTAAAATATTAGGATCCACACATCCAATTTCATCAGGAGTTAAACTAAATGCCTTAACATGCCTAATAAGTATTTCTTGAAATATAATTTTTTCCATTAATGTCAAGAAATCATCTCCTCCAATCTTCAATTTAGCCAATGATTCTTAAATAAATTGATGTCCAATTCTACATCCTTTTATTAGACTTAGCTCTTTAATTGCTTGGTTGATATATTCCATAGTATCAACTGGTAATTGGATAGCTATAGGCTTTACCTTTCTTGCTACAGCTTTATATTTAGTTTGTATTCTAGCCTCATGTTTCAATCCATAGCTTGTAGCAAGCCCACCAATTACTACTATCTTTTCTAATTCTTCATTAGTCTCTCTTGAATATATTTCTACTATAACATTTTCATCTATGCTTGTAGCTAAATTCTTCAGAACCTTTATCAAATCATCTTCCAAACCTATTTCTTCTATTATTCCAACTATGGCTTCATCACTTGAAACTAAATCCATTTTTTTAAAAAATTCTCTTATTTTTTCATACTTCTTCTATATACAAAATCTAAATCTTTAATCTTTTAAATACTCACAAATCCATTACTAGCAAAGTTTAATAATCCAAAACTCATATTATCTATAATGGAATTTACAAATGACTTATTTACATCCATGTGTCTCCATTCTACAAGGGTACTTTCTAGAAATCCACAAAGATATTTCTTGGCTCCAAAGGCATCCCTCTTAATTGTTCTTTATGTCTCTCATGGATAGGTTTCACAATAATAAACTGCATAGCTTTTCTTCTATCCCAACTACAAATCCTTGCATAATGTGAACCATCATCCAAGTTTCTAGTTTCCATTCTAGCAGTTTTAATATAGGGTTGACCAAGTATTTCCGAATATGTAGCAAAGTTTTACACGTAGAAGTTTTGCTTCACTTCCACATCTCCAATCCTAGTCCTTACAACTGGGCAAACTCCATATAAATCACCTTATTGGTTGTTTGCAGCTCTAATTATCCAACTATGATTAGTATCAACTAGCCACTTATTTTTTTCATATATCCACCTTACCATGATGTTGATTTCAGATCCATGATCAATTAAGGCCAAAATTGGATCTTTAGAGTCCTCCAACCTCACCTATGTCTCCATAGTAGCTCTAACATATAAAGAACTGAATAGCTATTACTTCCCATTCCATCATTATCATATTTAGAGCAAGTATTCACACATGCTTCTTGTGCATTCTTCTTTATTTCAGTAAGTCTCATAGATGTACATTTCATTTGATACTCTTCTACAGCCTCTTCATATTTATTTAAAACTCATCCCCCATATCAATCTTAATTCTAACTTCTGACATTACAAATTATGCAAATACTTTCCATATCTCTTCTTCATCATCCATAGTTACCCGAGTATCCAATGCCTCTACCTTAATAGCTTGAGCTATCGTTTGCCTCTTTTTCTTTATTACATTGATGATCAACTCATAGAAATCTTTTTTAGCTATACGAAGAGCCTCTCTTAGAGTGAATTCAATTTTTGTATCTAAGATCTTCTCTTCTAAAATGCTCTTCATATTTGTAGATGTTTCAATGTCAAATTTAAGCTTATAAGTAAGTTTATTACCTTTAGGTTTTCTTATATCATCTTTTTTCTTTTCTTTGCCGTTCTTCCACCACTCTTTTGATAATGGTGCACTACCAGGATGAGTGGAAGAAGGCATTTTCTCTGATTTTTGCTCCTTAAAAGCTTCTTTGTTTCTTGGAGACCTCTTTTTATTTTCAAGGTGAATAACATCTTCATTATGAATAGCTCTACCTCTTTTTTCTTCAACCATGGCATCATGTAAATCATCATCATGTTTGTTTCCACATAAATATACTTTAATATTAATAGAATCAACTAGATCATTCCATCTAGTCATTTTTTTCATAGCTTAAGCTCCCTTTGATCATGACTTCTGTAATTGGTAAGGAACTAGCCTTAAGTGCTTTTTGTTCAACTATAACAGAGTAAGACTCAGCTCCTTCTCCTTGTATGGCATTATTCTTTGATATTTACTCTTATATCAATTTTTTCATACCACACTTCTCAAAATTAGTCTTTAAAGGCTCATGTGACCTTGTGAGTCTTATCTTGCCCTCTTTGAAATATACAATACCATCCTTGATTGCACCTTTGTATTTGTTACATTCACCACACTTGTGGTTTGGATTGTCACATCACATACAACTCTCTACAAATCCCTTTAAGCCTTCAATTATCTTTGATGAATTTGCTATCTGGAATTTTTTCAATTTTATCATTTCTACCTTCAAATCTTGTATGCCCTTGATTAATTCTTCAAAGAGTATCATCCTTAATAGTTTTGATCACCTTTTGAGGTGGCCCTTAATTTTGAAATGTAGGCACTAGTTTCAATCTCAATATTAAACCATGAGTCTTAATCTTCTATTGTTTAGCCAAAAGTCTCACCCTACCTAAAAATGTAAACTCAAGAATTTGGTCATGTATCTTAACTTGTTGAAATATTTAGTGCCTTAAGACTCTCTCAGTGGAAGCAACAATATATCAAATAGAGAGAGTTTGCTTCAAGGAAGCATTGGGCTTTTGGCTGCCACTAAATACTCAATCAAATCTAAGTTATAAAGGTATCAAGTTTATATATATAATATATTCTTTTTTAAGACAATCACATCAAAACACAAGCCAAGTACCAAGAAAATATCCAAATGTATGATAAATTATCTTAAAACCTTATATATCTTTATGAGAAATATTTCTTGAACTTCAACAGCTCATATCTCACGATTGAATCGTCCAAACAATCCTAAATTTTATATGAAGTATTGTCACGGCCATAATCATGTAAGCTAATAATTACATATAGAAATAGGTAGAAGTAAGTAAAAGTAGATAAAAGTAAGTTAATTCTATAATATTTAATATAGAAGCTTCCTAGAAACTTCCTAGATACTGCTTTGACTTCATATGTGTCTTTAATTGACTTTTTGGATTAGAAACGTGGTCAACAAGTTGGCCATGTGCCACACATGTTGTTAGCTTGAAGATCAAGCTAACTATGTGGCCCACACGTAGAAAAACTTGCCTTGTAATTCAAGGCATGTGTCTTATAAAGTCAACACATATTGGAGGTCTTATAGAACGTCACCACGTAGCACCTAGTTAGATAGTATATATAGAGACAAGAATGAAGGCTTCTTCACTCTTGTCAACTCCTTTCTTGCTTCTAGTCCAGGTTCAAGAGTCTTTAGTTTCTTGTCTTGTGGCAATAGCCATTCCAGTTTCCTTTTAATATATCTACTTGTTTATATTTTGACTTATTATATCGAGATAGCCTTTTTGTGTATATTTTCCCTCATTGAGTCTTTGTCCTTGACAGATTGACAAGAGTACACTTACAATATCAGAGCTTTGTTTTTCTTGAGTAAGAGTGGATTACCCCTTTCTCTTGACAAGACATAAGCGTATTAGAAGTTTGCGGATTACCCACTTCTAAACTGATATTGTTCTTAGTATTTTCTTTGTTATCAAGTCTTTCTTTTCTTTTCTCTTGAGCAGTATCAAACAAATTTTTCTTCTTAGTGTCATTATGGCAGAGCTTGTTGAAATGAAGAGTGCAATGGCACAAATGCAAGAGCAAATGAGGGAGTTAATGCTTGCGATGCATCAACTCAATTCACCAACACATGAAAGAACAAGAATAGCAGAAAGTGGGGATATAGAGATGATCGGAGCTGCTTCAATATCTACAACAAATCACGTTCCTTCTCCAATTGTACAACACCCTGTAAGCACTAGAGAACCAAGAATTGCCTTACCCGAGAAATTTGATGGTACGAGATCTAAGTTTCGAGGGTTCATCAATCAAATACAATTGGCAATTGAACTTCAACCGCAAAGCTATCCAACTCCAAGATAACAAGTCAGGTTTATTGGCACTCTACTTTCTGGTTCTGCATTATCGTGGTTTTCGTCTTTTCTTGAACAACGAAATCCAATATTGGACAATTTGGAAGCTTTTTTGGCTGAGTTTCGATCTATATATGGCAAACACGATGCAACTCGTGTTGCAACAAATAAGATCCGAATTCTGCGACAAAGAAATCACTCAGTAACAGTGTATGCTTCACAATTTTGACAACTTGCAATTGACAACAAGTGGGATGATGCTGCACTCATTAGTCAATTTCTTTATGGATTGCAATACAAAGTAAAGAAATTGATGCTCTACTTACCTGATCCTCAAACTTTGAGTTAAGCAATCAATTTTGCGGTAAAATGTGATAATCGACTTTTTGAATTTCGATCCGAGAATCATTCACGGGAACCTCGACGTTATTACTCAATGGCAACATCAACATCTTTGCCAAACGTACATTCGGAAGTAGAAGACATGCAAATTGACGCGGTACGTTTTAAACCCCTAACTAAGCAAAAAAAGATTCGTCGTCGTCAAGAAGGATTATGTTTATATTGCGGAGAACATAAGCACACTGCTCAACATTGTCCAAAGAAACGACGCAACTATAAAATGAGGGATACGACGGTCAAAGAAAACAACATGTCGGAAAAGAGATTCGTCCAGCTACAATAGGGACCATGCAGCTGGAACCTTGTACAATTCCTAATGAAGGTCCTATCCTCTCCTCAGAACCCTCTCCTTGTTTTATAATAGACTTATATTTAGGACCTAAGAATTACAAAGCCTCTGCTTTATTAGATTCGAGAGCCTCAGCATGTTTTTTAGATGAATAATTTGTTAAAAGTCGTAAAATACCTTTTATACAAAAACCTAAACCAGTACATGTAGAAGTCATAGATGGTCGTCCCTTGTCTTCTGGAGATGTCACTCATAAAACTCATCCTATAAAAGTAATAATAGACGGTCATGATAGCTACATAGCTTTTAACATAATTAAATCCCCGTCCAATCCAGTTATTTTAGGTTTAACCTGGCTAGAAAAATATAACCCTCGAATAGATTGGAATTCACGTAAACTTGACTTTTCCCAGAGCGTTATTAATAGTTCTACCAACCAAGTAAAAAATTATAAGTCTAGTATAGTAAAATCCATACTGATAGGTACAAAAGCATTTATACACGCAGCAAAAGAAGGATCAACTTTTGCTATTTATGCTGCACCTATTTTTGAAAACGTAAAGACTTCAAGTGGCATTCCAAGTCAATATCAGGAGTATCAAGACATTTTTGAGAAAAAAAATGTAGATATTCTTCCTGAGCATCGCCCATATGCTTGTTCAATCGACCTCAAGGAAAGAACTCAGCCACCATTTGGACCAATTTACAGTTTATCGCAAGATGAGATGGCTGAACTCAAGACATATATTGACGAGAATTTAGCGAAAAATTTCATACGCCATTCAAAATCTCCAGCAGGAGCTCCAATTCTATTCGTAAAGAAAAAAGATGGATCTTTACGAATGTGTGTTGATTATCGAGGACTCAACAAGATCACAATCAAGAACAGGTATCCATTACCTTTGATATCAGGACTCCTTGACCAATTGAATCAAGCTAAGACCTATACAAAAATAGATCTAAGAGGAGCATATAATCTAGTATGGATCAAAGAAGGAGATGAATGGAAGACTGCGTTTCGAACCAGGTATGGACATTTCGAATATAATGTCATGCCTTTTGGACTCACGAATGCACCAGCTGCTTTTCAACATCTCATGAATGATGTATTTCGTGAATTCTTAGATAATTTTGTCATCTGCTATCTAGACGATATCCTGATCTATTCTAAGAACGTCGAAGAACATGAAATATATGTTCGTCAAGTATTACAAAAACTTAGAGATGCAGGATTGTACACCAAGATGGAAAAGTGTGTATTTCACACTACTCAAGTTGACTTTTTAGGATACATCATTTCAAATGATGGTCTCACGATGGATTCTAAGAAAGTCCAAACAATCATGGATTGGAAGATTCCAAGGACAATAAGAGATGTCCAATGTTTCTTGAGATTTGCCAATTACTATCGGATCTTCATCAAAGATTTCTCACGAGTTGCAGCTCCACTTACACGCTTGACTAGTAGAGATAAATTCCAATGGAATCAAGAAGCGGAAGCAGCATTTGAAGCCTTGAAGACATCGTTTGTCTTTGCACCAGTCTTATATCGTGTTGACTTTTTCAAAGCATTTTTTATGGAAACAGATGCATCAGATTTTGTCTTGGGTGCAGTTTTATCATAAATGGGAACAGATGACAAACTTCATCCAATAGCTTTTCATTCAAGAAAATTCTCAGCAGCCGAGATAAATTATGAGATCCATGATAAAGAACTTCTTGCGATCATGGATTCCTTTCAAGAATGGCGTCATTATCTAGAAGGCGCTTCTAGTCCAGTCACTGTATATACAAATCACAAGAACCTCGAGTATTTCATGTCAGCACGCGTGTTGAATCATCGTCAAGCTCGTTAGAGTATGTCTTTGTCAAGATTCGAGTTCATTATCACTTATCGGCCAAGAAAACAATAAGGTTTATCCGATGCCCTATCTAGACGTTCTTATTTTGTACCAAAAAAAGGAGATGCAGCTTTTGAGCAACAAATAACGGTCCTCTTGAAACCGGAGCAATTTCATCTCCGAGCAATGATATCAACATTGACTGTTGATTCAACTTTTCTCAAGCAAATCTAGTCTAGTATGTCCTCAGACCCACTTGTTCATGATATCGAGAATAATTCTTCCAAGTCTCATGATCCTTCTAAGTTCGAGTTCAAAAATAATCTATTATATTTTGAAGGACGCCTATATGTTCCAGAAGGAGAAGCACGTTTACGTGTTCTTCAAGCACGTCATGACTTTCCAACAGCAGGGCACTTTGGATATAATAAGACTTTGGAACTCATATCAAGAAATTTTTGGTGGCCACAAATGTAGAAGTCAGTCAAAGACTTTGTACAATCATGTGATATTTGTTCAAGATCAAAAATTCTTCGTCATCGACCTTATGGACTTCTTCAGCCATTACCTATACCAGAACAACCATGGTCTTCTATTTCTATGGATTTCATCACAGATCTTCCAAGCTCAAGATCTTATGATTCTATATTTGTGATAGTAGATTGTTTCACCAAGATGGCACATTTTGTGCCATGTACAAAATCTATCACAGGTGAAGAAACAGCTAAGTTTTTCATTGATAATATCTATCGCTATCATGGATTATCTAAAGATATCATATCAGATAGGGGAACTCAATTTGTGTCAAGATTTTGGAGGACCCTTTTCAAGATTTTAAAAGTGGACATAAAGCTATCTTTGGCTTTCCATCCTCAAACTGATGGACAAACAGAGCGCATAAACCAAGTCTTAGAGCAATATTTAAGGTGTACTATGAACTACCAACAAGTTGATTGGACAACCCTTCTGCCATTGGCAGAGTTTGCTTATAATAATACGGTACATTCTTCCACGCAACAAATACCTTTCTTTGCCAATTATGGCTATCATCCACAACTTGATACTTTTGATTTTTCAAAAGTTGATAATCTTGCAGTAGAAGATATGGCAAATCGGTTGTCAGAGTTACATGCAATAATGAAGATGCAATTAAAGGAAGCTCAAGAACGACAAAAGATAAACGCAGATCTATATCATAAGGAGCAACCACAACTCAACGTGGGTGATAAGGTATGGCTACTTCGTCGCAATATCAAGACTACTCGACCTTGTGACAAGTTGGACTATCGTAGGCTTGGCCTCTTTTCTGTTTCTGAACAGATCAACCCAGTTGCATATCGGTTACATCTACCGGAGTCAATGAAGATCCATCTTGTATTCCACGTGTCTCTTCTTGAATCATATAAGATAGTGGATGTACAAGGAAGAAGACAAATGCCACCGCCTCCTATAGAAGTAGATAATAATGAAGAATTTGAGGTGGAAGAGATATTAGACTCAAGGCGGCGCCGAAATAAGCTGGAATATCTTGTTCATTGGCGCAGATATGATATTAGTGAACGCACATGGAAGCCATCCAGGAATCTAGTAAATGCATCAGCTAAAGTCAAAGTTTTTCATCAACGACATCCATCAAAACCAAGATGAAAATCTCTCTTATAAAAGAGACAAGATTGAGGCAAGATAACATTCAATTTCTTATCTTTGTTTGTAACTTCTTTGCATTTGTGACGCTAATTAGATGGAGAGCCAACAACCAGCGGATTCAACTCAAGAACCTTCGTTTGCTGACCTGCCGGACGAGACATTACGATTGTCACAACCTTCAAGACGACGCAATTGAGATGAAGATCTTCAAGAACGACATGTTCTTCCTCGAATAGATGGTGAGATATAACGCCTTTGGTATCACGATTTGGGAAGAGACTCCCGATGTTTGGTTTTTTTGCTAGAGGTAGGAACAACTCTTAATGGTGTTCCGAATATTCTATTCGAAGGAAGTTACGAAGGCCTCAACAATGATCAAATAACTCAGTGGTCTTCCCGCCCTGGTATGGGACACTACCGATGGTTGAGAGGCCCTATCAATCATCTTCGAAGAGAACAGAGATCAGAGTATGTGGCGAATACAATTCATCGCATCATAGATTTCCTCAACATATGATGACCGCTCCTCGTGGAACTCGTCTCTAGAAGAGGGGGTAATGTCATGGCCATAATCATATAAGCTAATAATTACATATAGAAATAGGTAGAAGTAAGTAAAAGTAGATAAAAGTAAGTTAATTCTATAATATTTAATATAAAAGCTTCCTAGAAACTTCCTAGACGCTGCTTTGACTTCATAGGTGTCTTTAATTGACTTTTTGGATTAGAAACGTGGTCAACAAGTTGGCCATGTGCCACACATGTTGTTAGCTTGAAGATCAAGCTAACTATGTGGCCCACACGTAGAAAAACTTGCCTTGTAAGTCAAGGCATGTGTCCTACAAAGTCAACACATATTGGAGGTCCTATAGAACGTTGCCACGTAGCCCCTAGTTAGATAGTATATATAGAGACAAGAGTGAAGGCTTCTTCACTCTTGTCAACTCCTTTCTTGCTTCTAGTTCAAGTTCAAGAGTCTTTAGTTTCTTGTCTTGTGGCAATAGCCATTCCAGTTTCCTTTTAATATACCTACTTGTTTATATTTTGACTTATTATATCGAGATAGCCTTTTTGTATATATTTTCCCTCATGGAGTCTTTGTCCTTGATAAGTATTGATATACTTTCAAAAACTACCGTAAAAAGATTCATTTGCAAATTCATTACGGATCTTGAGATATCACCAAAATCCTAATAGTAGCTTTAAACCCTAGCTTACATACACTTATGTACTAATTTCTTCATATCTCACAAAATAATTACTTAAATACCATGAAACTTTGATATATAGCTTTTTAACTTAATAACTCACACTTATAAAAAATTTGAGTCAAAAATTCGTATAGAAATTCAAGATATGGCTCCAAATAATACTATCAACAATATGACTCACTTACTACCTTTGAATTACATGTGATGTCTTGAATGCCCTATAACTCCTTCATCTTTACTTAGAATTTATCAAAAAGTATATGTAAAGTGTAGCTATAAAAGTTTTCTGTCCAACTTTAGTCGCCGATCTTTCATTTCTCTCTGTACGCATATGTTATGCTTCAAAGAGTGACAATAGGTACAAATTTGACACCTTAACTTTGAATACCTATATCTCCTTCAAAAAAAATCGAAATCATACAAATTCTTCATCCAAATTATATCCGAAATCCGGAACTTACTTACTTTAGCCTCTAAAGCTCAAATGACTTCGAAAGAGAAACCTTAATCCTTAATAAGGCCTCAGGCAACCTCCTTGAAGTCCATTGGACATGGCCTTCGACCAATAGGAATGAAGTTTTCCATTCCTTGCCTTCATCCAACCATACCTTGCTTTTATCCCTTCCAATAAGCCTTCTATTAGTTAAGATTTTCTTCTTTAGGCCTAAACCTTCTGTTAAGCTTTATACTAAATATCTAAATCCTACTTAATATAAATACTATAATAAAAATAGATAAATCTCCAAATAAATTTTCTTATATCAATTCTCTTTAAATTTATTTAGTAACCACTCTATTCTACATCGAGACTTATAAACATATTATATGTCCTAATTAATTGTTACATACTATAAGCAATTACTGTATGACACCGCAAACTCTGAACTTCTTCTATAGGTGTAGGCATAGTACTTCTATTATTCAGGTTGGAAATATGTGAGATTTCTACTCTTAGAATGTTGACAAGCTCATGATGATCTGCCATAGTTTCAAATCTATTCTCATTTCTATTGAGAGTAGCATCCATAATCTTTCCTTTCATAGACAACTCAAAGAAATTCAAAAGTTAAATTAGAGGAGGGTAATCCGCAACCTCTATAAACAAATCCCACAAAGAGGGATAATGCACTCTCCTTAAGAAAAATATCAGTGTTAGAAAATAAGATTTTTTGTTTAAAGGTAAATAGTCTACAACCTTCAAAATACAATAATAGAAGTGGACTAATCCATTTACTTCTCAAACAAGACAAAAATAATATGTTAGTACTCTCGTCAAATTGTCAATGACATGAATCTTGAAAAAAGAAAACCTTCAATACACTCTTCTATCAATGAAGAAAACTAAAAAGTCACTCAAAAGGTGATATAATATTAACTAGAATGGCTATTGCCAAAAATAAGAAGACTAATAAGTCTTGAAATAAGACTAAGACTAGAAAGGTGTTGACAAGAGTGAAGAAGGATTCGCTCTTGCCTCCATATATACTATCTAATCAAGAGCTATGTGGCGATGACAAATCTTTTTTTGTTTGGTAAGAGGTTTGAAACATACTGCATCAATTTGTATGTCTTCTACTTCCAAATGTTTATCATTGAATTATAATAAAGTTGAGATTCTCTTGTGTAATTTTCAAATCCAAACTTAAAAAGCTAATTATCACATTTCACAACAAAGTCAATTGTTTGATTCAATGTTTGAGGATTAAATAAATTCAGCATCAATTTCTTACTTCATATTATAATTTGAAGAAAAATTGCCTGCTGAGTGCTGTATCATCCAACTTCATATTTGTCGCTAATTGTCAAAATTGTGAAGCATATAATCTTACTAATCAATTGCCTTATCACAAAATATAAATGTTGTTGGTTGCAACACGGATTGTATCATATTTTCCATACATAGATCAAAACTCTACTAAGAATACTTTCAAATTATTCAATAGTATATCATGTTGTTCAAGAAATAATGAAAACCATGATATAGCAGAACTTGAAAGTAGTGTTCTAGTAAAAATGACTTGTGATCCTTGAGTTGGATAACTTTGAGATTGTAGTTTACTTACTAGTTGTATATAATTGATGAATCTTCAAAACTTAGATCTTGCGCCATCAAAATTCTTAGGTAATCTAAATTTTGGTTCCTTAAAACTTAAATGATGTCATGTTATAGGAGCAATAATATGGTTTTGTGTAGATGTTGAAGGAATTCTAATCATCTGTATATCTTCATTGCTTGATAATCTTATTGCTTCTTATAGTAATAGACTAAGTTGATGCATTGCAAGTATTAACTCTTTCATTTGCTCCTGCATTTGAGCCATTGTACTCTTCATTTCAGCAAGATCTTCCTTCTAGTACAATAAAAAGAAAAGTGTCAACTTTCACAAATTACAATACTAAAGTTTTAAGAAAAATAATAATTCTAAAAATAATATCAGTTTAGAGAGGATAATCTGTAACTTCTAATATGCTTATGTCTTATCAAGAAAAAGAGGTAATACACTCTTAATTAAGAAAAGATAAAACTTTGATATTATATTTATACTCTTTTCAATCTGTCAAGGATACAAATTGGAAGTAGATACATAAATTCATGAAATTTGTGTCAAAAGAAAAGTGACAAAATAGAAGAAAGCATATATATTCAAGGAAGAACTGGAATGGCTATTGCAAAAGACTATAAAACATAAGATTCTTGAAATTAGATTAAAAATAAGAAAGAAATTGACCAGGATAAGAAAGGCCTCACTCTTATTTCTATATATACTATTTAATTAAAAACTACATGGCAACATGCTATAGGACCTCAAATATGCATCCGAATTGTAGGACACATGTCTAATTTGTAAAGCAAGTTTCCTAGGTGTGTGCCATATGTCCAACTTGTACTATAAGACGTTAATATGTCAAGACATGGCTTCCTTGTTGGCCAAGTTTTCAACCTACCAATCACCTATAGAAATGTATAAAGGCAATGTAGTATCTATGATGCTTTTAAAAAGCTTTCCATAAGATATTACCATATTTAACAACTTTCACTTACTTCTATCAATTCTTATTATCTAGATAATTATTAGGATAAATATGAATATCCGTAACACTTACACTAAGATACCTTGCCATCCATTATTACTTTTTTTTACTTCGTTCTTACTAATGTTGGCTTCTTTCTTTATATTAACCACTCTATTACATAAAATTATTTGTAGCATAAATCTTCTTCTATAATTTCAACTTTGGTTTTCACAATCTTATTATGAATAACTCCATACCTTTTACTTTAGTCACTACTATTCATATTATCACATTTCAAGAAAAAAACTTGTCAAATTTCTTCTTCTTCTTCTTTACTCATAAGAGTATTCAATGTTCTTAGTATCACTATTTTAACTGTTATTTGTCTCATCCATTTAATAACATTAATGATAAACTCATGAAAATCATACTTGGCAATACTAAGAGCTTTCATCAAGGTACATTCAATCTTAGCATCCAAAATCTTCTCTTTTAAGATGTCCTTCATGTCAAATAAGAATTCAATATCAGATTGAAGTTTAGAAGTTGATACCTTACTCTTTTTCTTAGTGTTTTCTTCTTTCTCCTTATCCTTGCTACTACCAATTCTCACCTTTCACTTTTCTTTTGAGAGTAGAATAATAGCTCCAAGATAAGAAGTAGAATGCCTTACATTTTGCTTATGCCTTGTATTACTTTCTAGTTTTTCTTCTTGAGTAGTATTTCTATATCAAGAACATAACTCTCAAAGAAAAAAAATCATCAATGCACTGTAGTGTCAGTGAAAAAAACTAGAAAGTCACTCAAAAATGATATATTATTAAACTAGAATGGCTATTGCCAAAGACAAAAAGATTAGAAAGTCTTGGAATAAGACTAAGGATTAAGAATGCATTGATAAGAGTGAAGAAGGCTTCACTCTTGCCTCCATAAATACTATCTAAGTAAGAGCTACGTGGCGATGTCCTATAGGACCTCCAACATGTGTTGACTTTGTTAGCCACATGTCTTATCTTGCAAAGTAAGTTATCTATGTATGTGCCATGTAATTGACTTGTTCTACAAGCTACTACATGGAGATAACTTGTTCCACAAGCTACCAATACGTGGTTAGTTTTTTGGCCAAGTTTTTAATCTATACATATATCTAAAGTCAAAACTACGTCTATGAAGCTTTTAGGAAGCTTCTTTAGAAGACTTTATGAAGTTATTCTATATTTACTTACTTCTACTTAATCATATAAGTAACTATTGAGGTAAATATATATGTTTGTGATATTACCACCCCTTTTAGGGATAAGTTCCACGAGGAGCAGTCTTTATATATTAAAGAAGTCTAAGATGTGACAAATTATATTTGCTATATACTTCGATCTTTGCTCTCTTTGAAGATGGTTGATAGGTCTTCTCAACTATCTATAGTGTCTCATATAAGAGCAAGAAGACCACCTTGTTATTTGATCATTATTGAGGCCTTCATAACTTCTTTCAAATAAAATATTTGAAACACCGTGAGGAATTATTCCTACTTCTAATAAAATCATTAAACATTAGAAGTCTCTTCCAAGGTTGTGATACCAAACACATTGTATCTTGCCATCTATTCAAGGAAGGATATGTCGTTCTTGAGGATCTTCATCTCGATTCCATCCTCTTAAAGGTTGGGACAATCACAATGTCTTGTCTGATAAGTCCACGAATGAAAGCTCTTGAGTTGAATCTACTAGTTATTCGTACTCCATTTCATGACAAATACACAGAAGTTACAATGAAAGATAGAAGGTAGAATGTTATTTTCTTTTGATCTTATTTCTTTTATAGCAAAGATTTACTATTGTTTATCTTATTTTTAATAGATGTTATTGATGAAACACTTCAACTTTCTTTACTGTATTTGTAAGATTCTTTCATGGCTTCAATGTACGTTCATTTATATCATATCCATACCAATGAACAAGATATTTTAACCTATTTCAGTGCCACCTTGAATCTAAGACTTCTTCTACCTCAAACTCTTGGTTATTATTCACTTCTATAAGGGGAGGTGGCATTTTTCTTCTTTCCATGATATTCATTGTTTTATACAACTTCAGAAGAGATATGTAAATTACAAGGTGGATCTTCATAGACTCCGATAGATGTAATCGATAGACAAGAGGATTGATTTATTCAGAAATATGAAAAGGTTCCAAGCCTACAATAATCTAATTTATCACAATGACGAGTAGTTTTGATATTACGACAAAGTAACTATACCTTGTCACCTATATTATATTGTGATTGCTCTTTGTAATAGGCATCCGTGTTGATCTTTTATCATTCTTGGACTTCCTTTAATTGTATCTTCATTGTTGTATGTAGCTTTGACAAGCCATTTGCTAAATCTTCTATCACAGAATTATCAACTTATGAAAAGTCAAAAGTATCAAGACATGGATGATAACCATAATTGGCAAAGAAAGGTATTTTTTGAGTGGAAGAATGTATAAAATTATTATATGCAAACTCTGCCAATAGTAAAAGAGTTGTCCAATCATCTTCATGATAGTTGATGGTACATCTCAAATACTGCTCGAAAACTTGATTTATCCGTTCCATTTGTTTATCAGTTTGAGGGTAAAAAGTTGAAGAAAGCTTTATATCCACCTTTAGAATCTTGAATAGGATTCTCCAAAAACTTGATATAAATTGAGTCCCCCTATCAAATATAATATCCTTTGGCAATCCATGATAGCGATACATATTCTCACTTAAAAGCTTAGCTATTTCTTCACATGTGATAGATTTTGTACATGATACAAAATATGCCATCTTAATAAAACGATCTACTATCACGAATATAGAATCATAAGAATCTGAGATTGCAAGATTTGTGATGAAATCCATAGAAATAAAAGATTATAATTATTCTATAATGAATAATGGCTGAAGAAGTCTATAAGGTTGATGACGAGGAGTTTTTGATCTTAGGCAAATATCACAAGATTGTACAAAATCTTTGACTACCTTCCATATTTGTAGCCACAAAAAATCCCTAGATATTAGTTTCAAATTTTTATTGTATCCAAAATGTCCTGCTGCTGGAAAGTCATGACTAGCTTGAAGGACACGTAATTGAGCTTCACCTTCTGAAATATATAGGCGTCTTTCGAAATATAATAGATTATTCTTGAATTCAAACTTAGAAGTATTATGAGACTTAGAGGAAGTATCCTTGATATCCTAAACAAGAGGATCAAAGGACATCCTCGATTGAATTTGCTTCACAAATATTAAATCAATAGTCAATGTTGATTTTATAGCTCAAAGATAAAAATACTCGGGCTTCAAGAGAATTAATCTTTGTTCATCAAAAGATGCATCTCCTTCTTTTGGTGCAAGTTAAGAACGTCTAGAAAGAGCTTCTGATAGATCTTGTTGTTTTTTGGATCGATAAGTGAACTTGAAATTGAATCTAGATAAAGACATATTCCAACAAGCTTAACGACAATTCAAGCCACATGTTGACATGAAGTACTCGAGGTTCTTATGGTTTTTATATATGGTAATTGGACTTGAAGTGCCTTTTAGATAATGATGCCATTCTTGAAATGAATCCACGATTACAAGGAGTTCTTTGTCATAGATCTCATAAGTAATCTTGGCTGCTAAAAATTTCTTCAAATAGAAAGCTATTGAGCGGTGTCGTATTACGTGAAGTCTTACTTGAGAATGCACCGAACACCTGGCTATGGAAGGTAAAAAAAAATTGCAACAAAAGGTCGTAACAATCCAATAGGATTATAGAAAGTTTACAATTAAATGTTAACAATCATAATCAAATATTAAGCAAGCTCAATTAAATTCTATTGAAGTTATAAAAGAAAAATAAGAAAATCATAAAGAAATATAAAAGAATATTAAAGAAAATTTAGTCAAATCCTAACAAAAATCTAATAGAACCTTAAATTCTAACCAAACTCCAATCCTAATCCAAACTTAATTAAATCCTAGACAAATCCTAAATCCTAAAACAAATCCTAATCAAACCTTAATCAAACCTTACTCAAATCCTAAACCTTAAATCAATCCCTAACCAAATCCTAAATCAAACCCTAAACCCTAATCCAAATCCTAATCCAAACCTTAAATCCTAAGTCAAATCCTAAATCTTAAATCCTAAACCAAATCCTAAACCATATCCTAACCCTAACAAATCCTAAATCCTAAATCAAATCCTAACCAAACCATAATCCTAAACCCTAATCAAACCTTAACCCAAACCAAATCCTAATCACAGATTTGAAAATTAAATAATTAAAGATTGAATAGTTGATTCTAATTTAAAATTTGCATACTTTTTGGAATTTAAGTTAAAAACCAGCACACAAATTTTGAAGAAAATCATACTTATCAATTAATCGATGACCTCCAAATTCCACTCGGATGTTAGCTGGTCTCTCCTTCTCCAATCTTGATGCCAACTTCCAGCACTGATATCTTCTCCTTCTACTATTTGATTGCTTCCAAATTTTACTTACATATAGGAAATCAAGTCTCTTACTGATAAAACCAAAAATCTCTATAATCCAATTGGCAAATTGCTAGATATCTAAGAAAACCTTATTAGTCTTCAAAATCCTAAATCCCGAGACCTTAGTCCACAAAAACCTTCATATGTATCGATCTAGCTATTTGATTGACCTCAAATCTCTTACACACATTAACAACACGAATACCAATAATTTTCTAAATTTTCACCTATAAAAATGCTACAAAAGACACGAAATCCAAAAATTTGTAAACCGGTTTTATTTCTCAAAGATCTGAATTCACAGAGAACATCACTTGCTTTGAAAATCCCTCAAATATCCAATACTGATCCAAATGATACAAAATCACCTCTCAAAAATCCCTCCACAAGTCTTCTCTCTAATTCAGCTCTCCGATCTTCCAAAGAACCCTTGAGTCGCTGTCAAAGTACAGTTTTGTGCCTCGGGGTCTGATTTCGATCCAGTTTCATAACCGATCCTCTTCGGATATCAACTTTCGTCTTCTTGAGGTAATTTTTACTAATTTTCACTCCTAACTCCTCTCTACATATGCCTATATCCTTTATTTTTCTAATCTACCTTGTTTTGTCTTATTTATGGCCTTACAAAGTAAATAGAAGCATAATTTGTAAAAAGGCAGCATTAGCACCTTTAATTTTTCTACCCTTTGACTAATATCTATTTTTCCAAGATAATTTGCTACAATATTTTTGAAGTGAGATCCTCAAAATATGATATTTTCTTCACCCTTTCACTTATTAGCCTTGTTACATCACGACAGCGGAGTTTGTCATCTATTCCCATTTGTAACAATACGGCACCTATAGCTAAATCTGATGCGTATGTTTCCATAAAAAATGTCTTACCAATATAAGATTGGTACAAAAATAAATTCCTTCTTCAAAGCATCAAATGATGCTTTTGCTTCTTTATTCCACTTAAGTATGTCTTTACAAGTCAAATGTATAAGTAGAGCTGCAACTTGAGAAAAATTCTTGATGAAGTTTCGATAGTAATTAGCAAAGTCCAAAAAGCATTGCATATCTTATATTGTTCTTAGAATCTTTCAATCTATGATAGTTTGAACCTCTTTCGGATCCATCATAAGGCCTTCATTGGAAATGATATATCCTAAATAGTCAACTTGAGTAGTATGGAATATATACTTTTTCAACTTGGCATATAATCCTATATCTGAAAGTTTCTATAACACACAACAAATATGAAGCTCATGTTCTTCTCTATTCTTAGAATAGATTAGAATTTCATCTAAATAATAAACAAAAAAATCATCTAAAAATTCACAAAAAATATCATTCATAAGATATTAAAAAGTGACTGGTACATTTGTGAGTCCAAAAAGTACGACATTATATTCAAAATTTCCATACCTAGTTTGAAAAGTAGTCCTCCATTCATCTCCTTCTTTGATACAAACTAAGTTGTATGCTCCTCGTAGATCTATTTTGGTATAGATCTTTGCTTGATTGAGTTGGTCAAAAAGTCCTGAAATCAAAATCAAAGACTACCTATTTTTTATGGTGATCTTGTTGAGTCCTTGATAATCCACACACATTTACAAAGATCTGTCTTTTTTCTTCACAAATAAGATAGGAGCCTCAGTTGGAGATTTAAAATGGAGTATGAAGTTCTTTGCCAAATTCTCATCAATATACTCTTTTAATACAGCCAACTCATTTTGCAATAAGCTATAGATTGATCCAAATGGTGGTTGAGCTCCTTCTTGCAGATCAATTGAGAATTCATAAGATCAATGTTCAGGGAGAATATATGTATTTTTTTTTTTCAAAAATGTCTTGAAATTCTTGATATTGCTTAAGAATATCACTCGACATTGCTCTACCATTAGAAATAGGTGTAGCATATATAGCAAAAGATGATCTTTTTTTTGCAACATACATAAAAGCTTTTGCACCTACTAGTAAAGGTTTGGACATATTGGACTTACATACTTCTACTTTATTAATATGATCTTAGATTATACTATCAAAAAAGTTAAGATTATGAGAAATCCAATCTATTTGATGGTTATATTTTTCTAGCCATGATAATCCTAAAATAACCAGATTATACGGAGATTTTATTATATTAAATACTACTATGTTATTATGATCTTTGATTGCTATATCTAAAAGAATAGTTTCATGGATAATATTTCTAGAAGACAACGAACAATCATCTATGACTTCTACATGTATGGATTTAACTTTCTTCACTAAAGGTATTTTTTGATTTTTGGCAAAATCTTCATCTATAAAACATGTTGAGGCTCCTAAATCTAATAAAGTAAAGACTTTGTGATTATTAGGTCCTAAATATACTTCTATTATAAAACAAGGTGAGGGGTCTGAGAAGAGGATAGGACCTTTATTAGGTGTTGCACATGATTTCAGTCGCTAGATCCCTATTGAAGTTGAAAAAAATTATTTTCCAACACATTATCTTCTTTGATAATTGTGCTCCTCATTTTGTAATTGTGTTGCTTCTTTGGATAATATTGAGTAATTTTCTTAGCTTCTTTAGAATATAAACATAACTCTTCTTGGTCACGTCAAGTCCTTTCCTGCTTTGTGAGAGGTTTAAAATGTATCATATCAATTTGAATTGATTCCGGATTTGACAAATATGTTTCAAAAAACTTAGGAGTTTTTGCCATTACTTGATTAGTTCTTCTCCAACCAAATCTTTGTTCTTGATGTCTTTTAAATAAATCATTGTTTCATGCAATGGCTTGAATAATAAATTTTTTCAAAGATTTTACTTTTGGAATTGTTAATATTAAATTTTTGATGCTATCCTTAAACCCTTATCAAAATTGGTTGATAAGTGCTTTGTCGTTCCAATCCATGTCGCAAGCAATATTTTGGAATTCATCAGCATATGTAGTGGGTGATTGTAATCTTTGCCATAAGGATAAAAGCTTGATCTTTGCTACTCATTCTAGATCACTTTCTCCAAATGTGGCCACAAATACTTCTAAGAATAAATTCAAATCATAAACGAGTCGTGAATCTTTTTGCATTAAAGGTGCAAAGTAAGAGAGAGCACTTCCTGATAGTAGTGTACTTATGAATCCGACTTGAGTAAATCCATCAAGATATTAGAAAAGGTGCAACTTTAATAAGAGCTTGACATGTTGCAAAAATCCTCAAAATTTTGATCTTGTTCCATCAAACTTCTTAGGCATACCAATTCTTGTTTATGTCATACTTATAGAAGCAAAACTCCTTAGATTTGGTTGTGACATTGATCTACTTGTTTCTTTCAACTGCACAACTTTTTGTTGTAGATTCTAAACTTCTTCCATATGCATAGGCATAGTACTTCTATGATTCGCATTGGAAATATGTGAGATTTCTACTCTTAGAGTGTTGATAAGCTCATGAAGATCAGCCATAGTTTCAAATCTATTCTCACTTCCATTGAGAGTAGCATCCATAATCTTTCCTTCTATAGACAACTCAAATGAATTCAAAAGTTAAATTAGAAGATATTAATCTACAACCTCTAAAAATAAATCCCACAAAGAGGGATAATCTACTATCTTTAAGAAAAAGATTAGTGTTAGAAAATAAGATTTTTTATTTAAAGGTAGGTAGTCCGAAACCTTCAAAAGACAACAATAGAAGTAGGATAATCCACTCACTTCTAAAACAAGACAGAAATAATATATTAGCACTCTTTTCACACTGTCAAGGACATGAATCTCGAAGAAAGAGAATCTTCAATACACTCTTCTATCAGTGAAGAGAACTAGAAAGTCACTCAAATGGTGACATAATATTAACTATAATGGCTATTGTCAAAAACAAAAAGACTAGAAAGACTAGAAAGACTAGAAAATCTTGAAGAAGTTCATCTTATACTTTTAAAAATAAAACTTATATTTAGAATATAAAAAATTATCATTGTTGAATATTTGTGTGGAATCCATCTTAATATTGCATGTTGCTAGAAAAGACAATTTGGTGGTGGATATATATGAGTCCTACCAATGCATCTCAATTGATGGATTAGTTAAAAATATAGTTTTAAATCATTCAATTATAAAAATATTAATTTTAGAAATTTTTTTAATTTTTTAATTATTTATTATAATTAAGAAGCATTTATAAGTTATAAAAATCTTATTGAAAGAAAAGTCATAAAAATAGAATCTTAGTAAGTCTTGAAAGTAATTATCTTAGTTAATTTAGTGTTTTTATTTATTATTAAGAATGAAAGATTAGTTATTGAAATCAACATCTTTATTGGCTTCTTATCTATATTTATTACTAAAAAAAATCCTATAATTGATTAGTTAGTAATTAGAAGAAGCATGAAGAAAAAAATAGAATTTATAGTAGATATAAATTAATTTTACTACTGTAAAAAAATATTTAAGATATCTTAAAATAGATTATAATGTTATAAAAATATTATATAAGTTTGTAGAATTTATTTAGATTTTATTTAGAATGTTTTAGGAATTTTCTATAAAAGATTTGAAGATCTTGATAAAATTGAGTTTTACCACCTTGGAAGCCATTACAAAGAAATGAAATAAGATTTGAAGGCCATACGAGGTTACTAGGTTAATTGGATATTTTTAAATACAATGGTTAAGACAAAAATATAAAAATATTAATTTTACTAGTAAAAAATAGGAAGACCATCAGCTAATCTAGTCTTTATAGAAAGACAGGTGTACAAGTTTCATATGGATTGTAGCACCTTGAATATAGATAGAAAGATAAGACTATGGCCTTATGGTCCCTCTTAATAATCTATATCTCTTAAATAAGTTATCTTTGAAATAAAAACTATTTACTTATCTTTTCTATTATTTATATTTTATTTTTAACCTATTATAACTTACTCATAGTAACTTAAATTTATATATTTTTTATGTCATTGAAAAGATTAAAAAATTATCTATCTCAAAATATATTTTTATATTATTTAATTATATTTTTATTAAGTAAAAATCTAATAAAAAAATTATGACTAATATTTTAATGTACAATTGTTTGATTATACTTGTTTCACTTATTTTGTGTTGTTCAACTTTTGTTCTTGTTTTTACTACTTCTACTTAATATCACCAATTACAAGAAACTTTTGATTGAGGCCATCTTGTGATTTGAATTAAAGGATAAATATTACTTTCACAACATGTTTTTTTGATATAAATATAAAAGAGAAGATAAAATGGTTGAAGACATTGATGTTATAGGATCAAATTTATATTTAGTATCAAATCTTAGTAAGAAAGACAAGTTTTTTTTTGAAGAGCTTTATAAAGGAGAATTATTAGATAATGGTTATTATTTGAGTATCTTGACTAAATAGGAAAATTGGTCTATGAAAAAATTTAAACAAATAAGAAAAAATACATGAATTTTTGTTTCAAAAAAGATTTTTATAGAAGAGACCAAAAAAGAGAGATTGAGATGCCACATTGAGTGATAGAAAATAAAGAAGAACAACAAAAACTACTAAAATAATTTTCTGATAGTTTATGGACAAGCCATAGGAAAATTTGGACTACTTTTGCTATACTCAAAGCATGATATTGGTAGAAAAATATGTATTAGAATGTACTTATATTTATAAAATTGTATAAAACTTATCAAGCATATTTTAATATATGACATTAAAATAGTCTACATCTAACATATCCTATGGCTATTCATTTTAAATAAATTCTTGATTTGGTTATTATGTCAATTGGATTATGGCAAATCAAATATTTGGTCTTGGCTTGTGAAGATTTATCAAACCAAGTAGAAAGTAGAACATTAAGAAGAAATTCTAAAAAAAAGTTTTATAGATTTTTATTTAGAGATGTTATTTGCCACTTTGGATGTATATGAAAAATCATTGCAAAATGTGTAGAATTAATTATACAAGAAGTTCATGATTTCTTTGAAAGATGTGGAATTAAGTTATGACTGATTATTACTTATATTCTTTAAAAAAATGTAAAAAGTTAATGTAGTCATCTACCAATTATAAAAGCATTAATTATAGCTTGTAATAGGAAGGTTAAAGAATGGCCTCAACTTTTGCTATTTATATTATAGGCTAATTGAACAACTGATAGTTTGATAACAAAATATATGACTATTGAACTTATTCATTATAAGAACTAGTTGAAACAAGGTTAAAAATACGAGTTGCAAGAAAGTGAGGGAAGATATTCAAATGAAGATAAATAGAAATAAATATAAAAGACCATATTGAAGACATAAATCTTTAAAAAAAAAATGATAATTTTAACTTGCATAACAAAAATGATGAAGAAGATTTGAATGAAGATATAAAAAACATAATATAAATCAAATAAGATTCAGAATATTTAGTGCATATCAAAGAATGCATAAATTCAAAAGAAGTAGATGTTGTGTGGTAATACAATTATATAATGAAAAATAAAAATATACATATTATTATAGAAGAGCCTATTAAAAATATGTAATAGAAAAATAAAAATAAATGATAAAAAGAAAGTAAAAGATTTAAGATAAATTTTGACTTTTATAGAAGGAACTTCTATTTATTTTGTAGAGGCATAAATGAGCTAAATCAAAGTAACTAAAATAATAATTTTATATAAGCATATTTAAGAAAAAATCAATAATATGTTAAAACAAAATTTATCTCAAATTATTAAAAATTGAGACCTAAAGAGGACCGGTTCTCAACTAGGATCAAAATTAGACCTTAAGACATTAAGCCACATCCATAAAGAAAATCTAAGATTCTTTGGTAAATTAAAGAGTAAAATTTGAAGGTAGACTTGAAAAAAGATTTTTAGGCATAAGTTTTATGTCATTTGAATCAATATTGAGATTTTGAAGAATTTTCAAAGTTAATAATATTCTTGGTAGCATGAGGATTTGAATATATATATATATATATATATATATATTTACAAATTTGAGGGTTTCTTGAATTTTTTAGTATGTATATAGATGAAATTTGGACAATATATTGATGTACCGTGTATGAAAATTTGAGATCAATTAAACAATTAGATTGAAGTATATGAAGATTTTTGTGGATTGAAATTTCAAAAATTGGAGTTTATTGATCAATAAGTATTTATAAGATCTTTAGCAATCTCTCAATTGGATTGAAGTAAAAAAAATTATATAGATATTAAACTTGATTTATAAAATTTAACTGAAATTTAAGAGAACTCTAATAATTCAAGAAGGAGATATTGGCACTAGAAGTTTAGTATTCAGGTTGGAGTAGGAGGCTATTAAATATCTAATTGGATTATCTTATATTTCTCTGAATTGATAAGTGCAATCAATTTCATCTCTCTTGTTCTTGTTTCTAACTAAGATATTAAAAAATTTAAAATTTTTGAATTGATATCAAAAATTCAATTATTAGTTGTTGAAGTTTTAATTTTCTACAAGATTCAATTTAAGTTTTAATTAGAATTTGACTTAAAATTTGGTTAATTTTTAATTAGAATTTTAATTAGGATTTGACCTAGGATTCGGTCAAGATTCATTAATATTTTAGTTAGGATTAAATTAACATTTTATTAGGATTATTTTTCTATTTTTATGTTTTCTATTTTAATATTTTTTTAGGATTATTAATTATTTCTTTAAAATTTTTTATTTTTAATATTTTTTAGGATTATTATTATTTCTTTAAAATAATTTTTATTTTTTAAAAATTTCTTGTTATTTTTTTTTGAGATTATTTTATGACTTCTTTATATTTCTTTTAAAAAAAAATTAATTTATATTGGATTGGTTAAAGTTTTATTAGGATTATTAAAGTTTATTTGACATTATATTAGACTTGGTAGGATTTTTACTGCATTTCTACTTATCTTCTATAGCTAGGTGCTTGGTACATTTTTAAGCAAAAAATACAAGTAATAAGACAACAAAAATATTAAATCAACTCAATGTTTTATTAAATCAAGCCACTATGGATGAAAAATTATTATTTTTTTGACCTTGTTCCTTCTATTCTCATATTCTTAACCTTTGTCTACGTTTTCAATCCTTTTCTCTTATTTCAATTCGCCTTCCTCTATTCTTCTTGTTCCAATCCTTTCTTTGAGAACTAACTATTGTTTATGTGTTTCTAGCTCACAAATGACATCCTCGCCATTATTTCTTCTTTATAACCTCCTTTATTAAAGTATTTACATCTTATCATGTGTATTCTTTTTCACTTTGTGATGCTTTGTAACAATGATGTTTCTTTTATGTTCAACCATGCAATTGCTTCATAAAGCCTGCTAAAGTTGTTAGATCTCAATAGGTAATGTTAGCTAAGTAATTTCTTTAACTTATCCATTTTTTGTACATAGAAACAGGAAAAAGTGGCCATTAGATATGTTGTGAGTTCTATAATCAACAGCATTTTTTAAAAAATGCAATGTTGTTGTCTAAAGGTAAGCCTCCATATTTGATGCAGATTATGTGCAATAGATCTCAAAGCATAGCTTACTTAGTAGAATATAAAGCCAATGTTTTAAAATTAAAATACTAAGACTTTGCTTTAATACTAGCATTGACATTCCAGCTATCATTGGAAGCATATCTAGTACAAAAATTACATAAAAAAAATAAAAATATTTAATAGATGGAAGAAGATTTGTATTTTTTTTATAACTAATAAGTACTTTGACAAGGCTTTATTTTTCTTTGCTTAAGTTTGCTTAAAGATGTAGCATTAATATCTTAAGATAAAATCTATTAGTATTCAAGATATCTGTGTAAATTCTTAAATTTAATGCTATTTTAAATTATAACTTTATTGCCAAGATTTGTTAATATGTCGAAGTACTTGTGGCAGTAAGCATGATGTTAGAATTCAATCTTCAATATCTTATAAGCACTTACAAATTCATACGTTTGGTGTAGAATCTGAAAGATAAGGCAAATTCTCATCCAAATTATGGATTATATTTCAATATTTTTTAATTGCAATAAGAAAAATTAGTCATTGAAATTGCATCCAATTTAGTCAGTAGTTGGTTGAAGAGAACATGCCAATGAAATTGGCTAGTGATATGGTAGATTTCTATAGTAGAAGTAATAGCATTGCATATGTTTTAATTTGTTGGTAGTTTTGAGTAATTTTTTTGTTATAATTTGTAGTCCAAAGAAGGTTCTTTGTAAGGTCGCTACCTACATATTCATGTAATTAGACATGCAAAGCTTGCTAATTAAGTGATTGCAAAAAGTACTAAATCACATCTTTTTGATAATATATAATCTTCATGTGATCTTACAATTATTTAGAACATGAAGCTATTTGAAAAGTATTCATTGAAGAATCCATATTTAGTTTCATAGAGCAGCCATTTTTTTGATGATATTGAGGTGGATTAGTCTAGTTATCAATAGGATGAATTTTGAAGCTTTTAGTGGTTTACAAAAAGGTATAGACTTGCTCTCTAGCACTAAAGCATCTAATTCAAAAAAAATCTTTAGTAAAGAGCCTTCTCTTGAACTTGCCAAATCTAAGAATTCACCAAGCTATCTATCAAAAAATAGAGGTTTAGATTTAAATTCCTCTTTTGAATTTGTAGATATTGAAGCTCAAGAGCACATTGCTATAGAATTAGCGATAACAATAATTTGAATTGTACCTTCGTAAACCAAAAGTTTTCAATATGAATTCATTTGATAGAAATAAATACACTAAAGTAGAGCAAATTGTGTCAATTACCACTAAAGATGGATCTAATGAAGGAGGTTTGATTGAGTGGGATACGATGTTGTATGGTGCGATTTTTTATTTGAGAATATATTGGATACCTAACTATAAAGAGTTTAGCTTCAACTTATTGGCCAAGCTCCAATAAGTAGTTTATTCTTATCATAGAAGATAAATAAATATAATAATATTAGAAAATAATCTATTAATAAAAACCTTCTATATATGATAGGTTTGAACATAAGAGTTTTTAGAGTATTTAGAAATTTCTTAACATCCTTTGTTATATCAAATCATAACTAACTATTTGCAAATAAGTAAGATTTTTAATAATTTCATCAAAAATCTATAATCTCTTTTTAAAAATCTATAATCTGTTTTTAATAATTTCATAAAAAATCTATAAAGAATTTATCTTTATATTATAATTTTATTATAGCTCTATTTCTTCATCTTTAATATATATATAAAGTCTTGGCTCTCAAAAATTCCTTTATTTTAAATAAAATATTCAAATTATGGAAAAATCTTTTTAAAATATATATTTTTCTTTCCACAAATGATGTTTTTTCTCCAAATTTTAAAATTTTATATCTTTTGATCTAATCTTTCAATTTTTTTCAAATTTTTAGATAATATAGCATTTATTCTTAAGCTTTATCACAAAAAAAAATGAACTATGAATTTATTGCAGAATGCCTTTTATCTTAAAAATCCTAGCAAATGCTCTAAATTCTGATTTACAAGCTTCTGAGTATTATTTTCTTCATATCTCAAAATCCAAAATTCAAATGCTACAAAATTTGGTATGTAGCTTTACAATATATATATATATATATATATATATATATATATGAAAAAATTTAGCCAAATATTTGTTCAAATACCCAAAATATGGCTAGAACCAAATCTCTCATGAAATTGGTTCTTTGACAAACCTCAATTTGAAAGTATTGTCTTCAAATAATTGTTGCTTCTCTAAATCAACTCCAATTCTTTCGTTTTTTGTGTGCAAAATGTAGCCCTTTAAACCAATTTTTTAATCGCACAATTTGATTCTCAAAAATCTTTCATATGCATGCGCTATGTTTCAAAGTATACTAGTAGGTCCAAAATTGACACCTTGACTTTTAGCACCTGTATCTCCTTCATAAAAACTCCAAATTCCACAAAATGTTTACTAAAACCATATCAAAAATCCTAAAATTGATGATTATTATCTTTGATGTTCAAATGTCTTCTAAAGAATAACCCTAATCTCTAATAAGACCTCAAGCAGCCTCTTTGAAGCTCATTGGGCATGACTTTTGGCCAATAAGAATAGAAATTTTATCATCCATCTCCATTCATCCATATATATGGCCTAACTATCCTTTTTTATATGAAAAATATTTCTAATCATTTTTTAATAAATTTTACATAATATATGCCTTAAATACCAAATAAATAAATAAAAACAAAAAAAGATTTTAAGAATCACTAATATCTAATAAAAGTGGATCTAAATATATAAAAATTATTATCAACATAATAATAGATTTAGATTCAAATTGGTTCCCAAGTTTGCCTATTGAAGAAACATCTAATGAAGATAATGTGGGCCATGAGGAACTTCAGCTTTTCCCAACTACATCAACTAAGTGGATTTACAATGTCTACTTGTTGATTTATATTCAATAAAAGTCCAATATTGATTGACCATAATTACCTTACAATGAATTTTATTGGTTCTTCAACACCATCAAGAATGTGCCAAATGGAACAAAGCCTTGGAACAACCTCAATAAACAAAAGTTGTATGCAAGAGGACTTCTCAACCATCGTTATGGTGGGCATTATTACAATGTGAAGCATATATGATAGGATGTGAATTCTCTAATGAAAGAAGATGATAAAGAAGAAAGAGTGGCTATGAACAACTATGAATTAAAAGCATATAGCTTTCGGGCAATTTCCTAAGAAAGGATTTGGACATGTATGCTTCACGTATACTAGATAATTCTCAAAGAGAAGAAAATTAATATATGAAAAAGAAATTGAAAACGATAGTAGGAACGAAGAGGACAATAAAGGTACAATGATATTTCAATGCTCGTAGATTGATTTAATAAAATAAACCAAAAAAATTATTTAATATTTTTTAATAAATAAAAAATATATTACGTACTTTTCTAAAAAGGATATTGATTTTAGTATTTGAACTTCAAATATTCTTACTGGATAAGTTACTTCTTTTACATACAATAATATATTATTTTATGTAGAATAATTTTGTATTTTATAGCATATTAGATCACATCTATATATATATATACGTCTAATATTCATCTATTGTAAGAAATTACTTATTTATATATGTTTTAATCAATCAATACTGGACTTTTATAATGGTCAATTAATATAATGTATTGGTCAATCAATAGAGTACATTATATACTGTTTTGGAAAAGAGTTCGTTACTTTTTGACTATTTACTCTTTTGACACATTAATTTATACAGTTCGATTAGTTAATTTGCAATCAATTAGCAGAATTAAAGCATGAGTATCGCTACATGGTAATTACAAATTGATTGCAGAAGCTTTGAGAAAAAGTTATCTACCTACCATCTCCAACCTTACAGGAAGTATGCCAAAGTCAAAAACCTTAAGTAACGGTACTATATTTTGTCGAAGGAATGTTTCTTGCAGAGACTCTTTACATAAAAGAGGTGGTTATCCATATCTAAAACGTCACATGAATATGCCATGAGAACCTGCAAATCTACGGATATCTATATATATATATATATATATAATGAAAACCAGTGGAATGTTCATTTAATAAGTCATGGTACACAAATTTTTCTCTCAGAGCATGTTTACATTGTAAATAAGTGTAGATATCAATCTAACTTGCTGGTATTTAGATCAGCAAAAATACTGACAGCAATTTCGAATTTGAGACATTACTTTCCTGTCATTTCATTAACAGTAAACTCACCAAGGTACAAATTCTAATGCCGTTTCGAAGGGCAGGAAGCTTTCACAAGATTTCGCGATTTGTGGAGATAGTATTTTTCATCACCAATGAGATTTACCCAATCTCAGAATATGGGCCGCTATGTAAATACTGGTCTCACCTTAGTTGTCAATCTCCGTACTGAAATACACAGCTGTGGACACGATTGCACTTCTTAGTCCTATATTCTGATACGGGATAAGGAAGATAAATTACAGCGAAAAAAACGCAAACCTCCTGCAAGAGGCATACATAGAGACGGGTTTGAATCGCCATGATGCACTAATGTTCCAGTAGACAGGTCAACACAAGCTCATAGAAGGAGCCAGCATTGGTTTAAAACTGGAAAGACATTGATATTCGCTTCAGCCGACACCCACTCCGTTAAGGATGTCAAAGTGGTAACGCCTCGCAGCCAAAGCATTTCGACAACTCACAATCTACTACAGGAGCGATCACAAAAACGACCGGCAGACGCCACTCTGCTAGTAAGACTCACTTTTTCAAATCAAGCATTACAGATGTACGGTACGCTGGTAGGGATCAGAAATTAAGTTGCATCCACACGATTATTCGGTCAGGGATAACTGTAATGGCATGTTGATCATCAAGTCCCAATACATGGCATTTGAAATTCTTCGGAAGGGTCAGAACCTGTGATGTATCCACACGATTTTTCGGACAGGGATAACTGTTTTGGCACTTTCGGTCATCACACCGACTTCGAAGATAAGAGTCTCAGTTCGTAACAATAGAGAGAAATAGACACAGAGGCACATAGAAAAAACCCTCAGTAAACCTCTACCAGTGGACGACTCGAAGACAACAGCAAGAAGGAAAACTGACATGCCACACTCACATGTGTACTACGATAAGGGGTCCGAGAACTCTACCGAACAAGTTACTCTGCACTTCGGCAAGAAAGACACTGGAGTGGCAGGGAGTGGTCTCAGACTATAAGCAGGGGAAATGAGAGAATGACTGAACTCGAGCGGCGGATAGGGCGCACCTTCCAGCCCTAATTCGTAATCACCTCCTTCAAACCCTAATCAAGTGATGAATCTCGTTATTAATGAATGAATTTTTATTTTTCATCCATTGACATCGTTGGTTCCCTCCTTTCTCTCTGATGCTGGCAGGCTATGCCTCCACCTCGAATTAATATTTTCGGGCATCTTTAATGTGGTTTGTAAAAGGTTTTGTATTAGTTAAATTATTATCTTGGCATTAATTTATTTAATTTTTTAATAGTAGTGGAAAAATTATAAATGCGTTCTTCATTTTTTAAATATATTTTGATTATAGAAGTTGATGAGCAAACATGACAGAGGACTTGAAGATCCTATGTTTTGTATGCTTCCGACATGAAGTAATTCTTCAACACAAAACCATGGAAATAAAAATTTAAAATTTTATGTGGCCATGATAAAGATTATAATAATTCGACTTGAAAAATAAAAGATAATTCTACATTGTGTTTTTGAGTTATTGATATTTTTTGAAAGAATAAAAATTTTGCAGATATGAACACAAAAAAATGTAAAAAAAATCGTTAGAGGTGGCTTGTTATTAAATTTTACATGAATAACTTATTTAAAGAATGTATCATACTATTTGTTGATATATTCTTTCAATAATATGAAATAATAGAACTTGTCTATTAATATGTGGCATTTTTAATGACTTAAAGTATTATTGATATATATATATATATATATATATATTTTTTTTAATAGTAAAATATTTAAAAAGATTCAATAAATATATTTTTTATAAGTGTTGAAATGTCTTCATGTTAATATTTTAGAAACCAAATAGTTTTAAAATTTGCAAAAATTACATGTTTATTATTCTTTTATTATTGTGCATAAGATGATTTTGATAGTTATAATTAACTATCAATAATAATATTTTACTCTTTATTTTTATTTCTATAATATAATTTTGTAGAGTGGTTTTAAATACATATTTACAAACATCTATCTATAATAATTTATGTTTTTATAAGTTTTAATCAAATCTTTATTAATATAGATATTAATCAAGTACCGTGCATATGATTAATATGCTAAGACTATTTAGTTAAAAACCATATATATATATATATATATATACATAAAAATCATAAAAATAAAAAAATAAAAATAAATGATGATATAATTAATTATATTTTGAAAATATAAAAATTAAAATTTATAAAAATATTTCACTTGATATGTAGTATTAACAAAATTTAAATTTAAATTGGTATGAGTAAAATAATTAAAATCATAATACTATATAATAATATTAATTATATATTTAGATAAAAATCTATTAATAAATTTAGTAATAAATATTTTTTGATTAGATTTTAATATTTTAAATTATGTATTTCAAAACCAAAATAATTAGAATATATATATATATATATATATATATATACATAAATGTATATCAAGGACATGAATGATTACAAAACTCTAAAGAAGAAATATATTCTTTTGACATTCAAAAAGAAAAATAAATTAATTAAAGATAGATGTGAGATAGAATTTAAAATGGCTATTGCCAAATAAAAAGAGATTGGAGATTCTTAAGTTAAGATAAAAATACAAAAAAGATATTGACAAGAGTGAAGAAGGCTTCACTCTTCTTTCTATATAAACTATCTAACAATGGAGTTATATGATAACATTTTATAGTTCATTCAACACATATCCAACTTGTAGGACACATGTCTAACTTGCAAAACAACTTTCCCATATGTGCAATATTTGACCAACTTATAATACAAGTAGTCAACATGTGTAATACATGGCCAACTTGTTGGATAAGATTTTATCCTATAAATCACCTATAAATACTTTTAAAGTCAATTCTCATTTACAAAGCTTCTAAAAAGCTTTTCTTCAAGACATTATAAAAGTTACTTACTTCAACTTCTATCTAATTTTATTCATCATACTTAATACTAATATCAATATTAATGTGCATGAAATTATTATTCTTTTCAAAACAAGTTCCATGAAGAACAATAACCACATATTGAAGAATTCTAAGATGCAATAAATTGTATTAGCTATATACTTTGATCTTTATTTTTTTTATAGGTAATTAATAGGTTCTCTCTATTTTTTACATAATTTTACCATAATGTAATTTTATTAAAATATATATGTAATTTTTATTATTTATTTATTTTTAATTTCAAAAGTTTAGATAGGTCTTTTAAATTTAAATTAAATAAAAGTAGGATTATGAGTTAAGATAATTTTATTAATAGAAATAAATTATATTAGCAAGTTAATAATTCATCTGTAGACAAAATCGAAATCACTTTAAAAACTAGCTTGCAGCTAAGAATGTATCAATCACATACTGGTACACCTTATTACTACTTGGAGTAGGACACCTTAAAGTAATAGAGCTAGGAGTAAGAATTGATGCAATGAAAGAAATAACAATTTTAAGATGACTCTAAAATTGTACCCTAATTACTTTATGGTAATAAATAATGAATGATTAAGACTTTGACAAAAGTATTAACTTTTAATACAAATATTGCAATTATAGATATTATATATTTTAATCTATAATTTATATTAGAATAGATAATTATTAATTTTTGTCTAAGCTATTCCAATTTTATTTTGATAATATTTTATTTATTTATTTATTTAACTATCTATCTATCTATTTATAGATATAATATTTTAAAAATTATATCTAAATTTTAATTTTAAACTTATATCAAAATTCACAATATTTATGTAATTTTTTTCTATAAAGTATTTAAATTTTTTAAATTTAAAATAACTTAATTAATATAAAGAATGAAAATTTTAAAAATAAAATCCTAAATAGACTTTATACTGAAAAGACAGCATAAAAGATTATGATTTTTAATTTCTTGAATAGAAGCACTTTATAAATTGGAGGCAATTTGAATAGGGCAATGACCTTCAAGTTTTTAAAAATCACTTGAGATTCTCCCAACTAGTGTATTGAATCAACATGGAGTAACTTTTCAGGGCATGCAATCCAAACTTAAATATTTCAGGGTTTACTTGTTGTGGATTTTGCCCTCAGGCGTAGCATTGAGTTTCTGCCCAAATCAACAAGACAGAAGATGTCAGAGGGTGGTGTTGCGGGAAGCCGTCCCATTATATTTGAAGTGGTGGTTTACAGGGATTATTCCATTTAGCATCCCATGTTGAAAATATGTACAGTGAACTGATTTTCCATTAGACGACAAGGCCATTTACACAATTAGGGTTACTGACCGTAGTAAAAGGGTAGACCTAAATTTGACCAGATGGCGTCATTATAGGAATGGGGGCACAGGTTGGGTGCCATCAACACCTTCTTCCAACCTGCGTTCGTTTGAATTAATGGCTGTAAATTCTATCTAAATCATCCATGTATATGATTTCATAAACACATCTAATTATATAAGTAGAATTTAGCATGGATCCGTGCTACATAGTATATGGCAATGTAAATTAAAACAACTCTTTATAATATGAAGTTTTGGTCCACAATGTTGGATTCTTGTAAAGACCAAAGTCTAAACTATCATAAATGAAAATATTTCAAAAATACTTAAAGATATGCAATGTTTTTTGAGATTTGCTAATTATTATTAGATCTTTATCAAAAACTTTTTTTAAAATTGCAGCTCCTCTTATATGCTTGATATGTAAAGACAAACTTAAGTGGAGCAAAGAAGCTAAAGCATCTTTTGAAGCCTTAAAGACAATACTTATTTTTGTACCAATATTGTATTATATTGACTTTTCAAAGGAGTTTTTTCATAGAAACAGAAACATTAGATATTGCTATAGATATTGTTTTGTTATAAAAGAGGGTAAAAATAAACTCTATCTAATAGCTTTCCATTCTAGAGAAATTTTTAGCAATCGAGATTAACTATGAGATCCATAATAAAGAGCTTCTTGTAATTATAGATTCATTTAAAAATTAGCGTCATTATCTAAAAGACGCTTCTAATCTAGTCATTTTTGTTGTATGGCATTGTTTTCTATTTGGGAATATACTAGGTATCTAGTTATAGATGGTTTAGCTTTAACTTATTAGATAAATTCTAATAAGTGATATATTTTTATTAGAGATGCCAAATAAATATAAAAATATCAAAAGATATTCTACTAATAAAAAAACTCTTTATATTTATGATGCTTTATACATAAGGCTTTCTAAAGTATCTAAAAATGTTCTAATATCCTTTGCTATACAAAGTCATATCAAAATCATTTGTTGGTAAGCTTGAATTTTAATAAGCTCAAAGAAAATCTATAATCTTCTTGCAAAAATCTATCTTTATACCATAATTTTGCCATAGCTCTATATCTCCATCTTTAACATGTATATAAAGTCTTGGCTTCCAAAACTCCCTTTACTTTGCATAAAATGCCCAAATTATACCAAAATCCTTTCAAAATATTTTTCTTCCATGAAAGATTTTTTTTCTTCAAATTTTAGAAATTCATATCTCTTTATGCAACTATTCAATTTTTTTAAGTTTCTAAATAATGTAAAATTTACTTTTAAGCTATACTAAAAAAATAAATTATAAATCTACTCCCAATTATTTAGCATCTTAAGAATCCTAGCAGGTACTCCAATCCGTAATTTATAGGCATCTAAATACTATTTTCTTCATATTTCAAAAATAAAAATTTTAAATGCTATAAAATTTATATATAAAATTTAACAACATAATAATATATATTTTTAGAAATATTTAGTTGAAATCTTATCAAATTGCTCAAGATATAGCTCAAAATACAACCAATAGTAAATCAGATTACTTATTGCCCTTAGATTGCAAGCACTAATCTCAACTTCCTATATCTTCAATATCTTAGCTAAGAATTCATCAAGTAATATATAAAAAGTGTAGCCAAAAAAATTACGATTTGTTACTTTGCATAAAATATCCAAATTGTTGCCAAGCCTGTTAGAGTATGTCTTAACTAAAATTTGATTTCAAGATTATTTATCAATCTAAAAAATAATAAGATTTATTAGATGATTTTTGAAAATATTTTCATCTAAAATCAAAAAAAAGAAATATAGCTTTTGATGAAAAAAAAAAAAAAATCTTGAAACTAGAGCTTTTTTATCTTTGAGTAATAAAATCAACATTGACTATTGATTCAACATTTGTCATGCAAATTTAATTCATTATATCTTTTAATCTTCTTATTCATGATATTAAAAATAATTTTTTCAAGTCATATGATACTTTCAAGTTTGAGTTTAAAAATAATTCATCTTATTTTGAGAGATAATTATATATTTTAAAAAGTAAAATATAATCACATGTCCTTCAAGCTTATCATAACTTTCCAATAGCCTCTCATTTTGGATACAATAAGACTTAAGAATTAATATCAAGAGATTTTTAGTGGCCTCAAATATAAAAGGTAGTTAATGACTTTGTAGAATCATAAAATATTTGTTCAAGATCAAAAAATTTTCATCATCAATTTTATGGATTTTTTTTAGCTATTATCTATTTTGGAACAACTATAATTTTTTGTTTCTTTGGATTTTATTACAGATCTTTTAGACTCAAGTTCATATAACTCTATATTTTTAATAGTAGATTATTATTGAAGAAATAGAAGTTTAAAGTCACAATACATAGTATCAGCAAGATTACACATAAAGAAAGTATGGAATAAGATATCTCTCAATTCTAACATCCAATACTTATAGGTTTTTGTTGTTGCCTTATTGTCAAGGACAAAGACTCGATGAGGGAAAATATACACAAAAAGGCTATCTCGATATAATAAGTCAAAATATAAACAAGTATGTATATTAAAAGGAAACTGGAATGGCTATTGCCAAAAGACAAGAAAACTAGAGACCCTTGAAACTAGACTAGAAGCAAGAAAGGAGTTGACAAGAGTGAAGAAGCCTTCACTCTTGTCTCTATATATACTATCTAACTAGGGGCTACGTGGCAACGTTCTATAGGACCTCCAATATGTGTTGACTTTGTAGGACACATGCCTTGACTTACAAGGCAAGTTTTTCTACGTGTGGGCCACATAGTTAGCTTGATCTTCAAGCTAACAACATGTGTGGCACATGGCCAACTTGTTGACCACGTTTCTAATCCAAAAAGTCAATTAAAGACACCTGTCAAAGCAGCGTCTAGGAAGTTTCTAGGAAGCTTTTATATTAAATATTATAGAATTAACTTACTTTTATCTACTTTTACTTACTTCTACCTATTTCTATATGTAATTATTAGCTTACATGATTATGGCCATGACATTACCCCCTCTTCTAGAGACGAGTTCCAGGAGGAGCGGTCATCATATGTTGAGGAAATCTATGATGCGATGAATTGTATTCGCCACATACTCTGATCTCTGTTCTCTTCGAAGATGATTGATAGGGCCTCTCAACCATCGGTAGTGTCCCATACCAGGGCGGGAAGACCACTGAGTTATTTGATCATTGTTGAGGCCTTCGTAACTTCCTTCGAATAGAATATTCGGAACACCATTAAGAGTTGTTCCTACCTCTAGCAAAAAAACCAAACATCGGGAGTCTCTTCCCAAATCGTGATACCAAAGGCGTTATATCTCACCATCTATTCGAGGAAGAACATGTCGTTCTTGAAGATCTTCACCTCGATTGTGTCGTCTTGAAGGTTGTGACAATCGTAATGTCTCATCCGGCAGGTCAGCAAACGAAGGTTCTTGAGTTGAATCCGCTGGTTGTTGGCTCTCCATCTAATTAGCGTCACAAATGCAAAGAAGTTACAAACAAAGATAAGAAATTGAATGTTATCTTGCCTCAATCTTGTCTCTTTTATAAGAGAGATTTTCATCTTGGTTTTGATGGATGTCGTTGATGAAAAACTTTGACTTTAGCTGATGCATTTACTAGATTCCTGGATGGCTTCCATGTGCGTTCACTAATATCATATCTGCGCCAATGAACAAGATATTCCAGCTTATTTCGGCGCCGCCTTGAGTCTAATATCTCTTCCACCTCAAATTCTTCATTATTATCTACTTCTATAGGAGGCGGTGGCATTTGTCTTCTTCCTTGTACATCCACTATCTTATATGATTCAAGAAGAGACACGTGGAATACAAGATGGATCTTCATTGACTCCGGTAGATGTAACCGATATGCAACTGGGTTGATCTGTTCAGAAACAGAAAAGAGGCCAAGCCTACGATAGTCCAACTTGTCACAAGGTCGAGTAGTCTTGATATTGCGACGAAGTAGCCATACCTTATCACCCACGTTGAGTTGTGGTTGCTCCTTACGATATAGATCTGCGTTTATCTTTTGTCGTTCTTGAGCTTCCTTTAATTGCATCTTCATTATTGCATGTAACTCTGACAACCGATTTGCCATATCTTCTACTGCAAGATTATCAACTTTTGAAAAATCAAAAGTATCAAGTCGTGGATGATAGCCATAATTGGCAAAGAAAGGTATTTGTTGCGTGGAAGAATGTACCGTATTATTATAAGCAAACTCTGCCAATGGCAGAAGGGTTGTCCAATCAACTTGTTGGTAGTTCATAGTACACCTTAAATATTGTTCTAAGACTTGGTTTATGCGCTCTGTTTGTCCATCAGTTTGAGGATAGAAAGCCAAAGATAGCTTTATGTCCACTTTTAAAATCTTGAAAAGGGTCCTCCAAAATCTTGACACAAATTGAGTTCCCCTATCTGATATGATATCTTTAGATAATCCATGATAGCGATAGATATTATCAATGAAAAACTTAGCTGTTTCTTCACCTGTGATAGATTTTGTACATGGCACAAAATGTGCCATCTTGGTGAAACGATCTACTATCACAAATATAGAATCATAAGATCTTGAGCTTGGAAGATCTGTGATGAAATCCATAGAAATAGAAGACCATGGTTGTTCTGGTATAGGTAATGGCTGAAGAAGTCCGTAAGGTCGATGACGAAGAATTTTTGATCTTGAACAAATATCACATGATTGTACAAAGTCTTTGACTGACTTCTACATTTGTGGCCACCAAAAATTTCTTGATATGAGTTCCAAAGTCTTATTATATCCAAAGTGCCCTGCTGTTGGAAAGTCATGATGTGCTTGAAGAACACGTAAACGTGCTTCTCCTTCTGGAACATATAGGTGTCCTTCAAAATATAATAGATTATTTTTGAACTCGAACTTAGAAGGATCATGAGACTTGGAAGAATTATTCTCGATATCATGAACAAGAGGGTCTGAGGACATACTAGACTAGATTTGCTTGAGAAAAGTTGAATCAACAGTCAATGTTGATATCATTGCTCGGAGATGAAATTGCTCCGGTTTCAAGAGGACCGTTATTTGTTGCTCAAAAGCTGCATCTCCTTTTTTTGGTACAAAATAAGAACGTCTAGATAGGGCATCGGATAAACCTTATTGTTTTCTTGGCCGATAAGTGATAATGAACTCGAATCTTGACAAAGACATACTCTAACGAGCTTGACGATGATTCAACACGCGTGCTGACATGAAATACTCGAGGTTCTTGTGATTTGTATATACAGTGACTGGACTAGAAGCGCCTTCTAGATAATGACGCCATTCTTGAAAGGAATCCATGATCGCAAGAAGTTCTTTATCATGGATCTCATAATTTATCTCGGCTGCTGAGAATTTTCTTGAATGAAAAGCTATTGGATGAAGTTTGTCATCTGTTCCCATTTATGATAAAACTGCACCCAAGACAAAATCTGATGCATCTGTTTCCATAAAAAATGCTTTGAAAAAGTCAACACGATATAAGACTGGTGCAAAGACAAACGATGTCTTCAAGGCTTCAAATGCTGCTTCCGCTTCTTGATTCCATTGGAATTTATCTCTACTAGTCAAGCGTGTAAGTGGAGCTGCAACTCGTGAGAAATCTTTGATGAAGATCCGATAGTAATTGGCAAATCTCAAGAAACATTGGACATCTCTTATTGTCCTTGGAATCTTCCAATCCATGATTGTTTGGACTTTCTTAGAATCCATCATGAGACCATCATTTGAAATGATGTATCCTAAAAAGTCAACTTGAGTAGTGTGAAATACACACTTTTCCATCTTGGCGTACAATCCTGCATCTCTAAGTTTTTGTAATACTTGACGAACATGTATTTCATGTTCTTCGACGTTCTTAGAATAGATCAGGATATCGTCTAGATAGCAGATGACAAAATTGTCTAAGAATTCACAAAATACATCATTCATGAGATGTTGAAAAGCAGCTGGTACATTCGTGAGTCCAAAAGGCATGACATTATATTCGAAATGTCCATACCTGGTTCGAAACGCAGTCTTCCATTCATCTCCTTCTTTGATCCGTACTAGATTATATGCTCCTCTTAGATCTATTTTTGTATAGATCTTAGCTTGATTCAATTGGTCAAGGAGTCCTGATATCAAAGGTAATGGATACCTGTTCTTGATTGTGATCTTGTTGAGTCCTCGATAATCAACACACATTCGTAAAGATCCATCTTTTTTCTTTACGAATAGAACTGGAGCTCCTGCTGGAGATTTTGAATGGCGTATGAAATTCTTCGCTAAATTCTCGTCAATATATGTCTTGAGTTTAGCCATCTCATCTTGCGATAAACTGTAAATTGGTCTAAATGGTGGCTGAGTTCCTTCCTTGAGGTCGATTGAACAAGCATATGGGCGACGCTCAGGAAGAATATCTGCATTCTTTTTCTCAAAAATGTCTTGATACTCCTGATATTGACTTGGAATGCCATTTGAAGTCTTTACGTTTTCAGAAATAGGTGCAGCATAAATAGCAAAAGTTGATCATTCTTTTGCTGCGTGTATAAATGCTTTTGCACCTATCAGTACGGATTTTACTATACTAGACTTATAATTTTTTACTTGGTTGGTAGAACTATTAATAACGCTCTGGGAAAAGTCAAGTTTACGCGAATTCCAATCTATTCGAGGGTTATATTTTTCTAGCCAGGTTAAACCTAAAATAACTGGATTGGACGGGGATTTAATTATGTTAAAAGCTATGTAGCTATCATGACCGTCTATTATTACTTTTATAGGATGAGTTTTATGAGTGACATCTCCAGAAGACAAGGGACGACCATCTATGACTTCTACATGTACTGGTTTAGGTTTTTGTATAAAAGGTATTTTACGACTTTTAACAAATTGTTCATCTTAAAAACATGCTGAGGCTCCCGAATCTAATAAAGCAGAGGCTTTGTAATTCTTAGGTCTTAAATATAAGTCTATTATAAAACAAGGAGAGGGTTCTGAGGAGAGGATAGGACCTTCATTAGGAATTGTACAAGGTTCCAGCTGCATGGTCCCTATTGTAGCTGGACGAATCTATTTTCCGACATGTTGTTTTCTTTGACCGTCGTACCCCTCATTTTATAGTTGCGTCGTTTCTTTGGACAATGTTGAGCAGTGTGCTTATGTTCTCCGTAATATAAACATAATCCTTCTTGACGGCGACGAATCTTTTTTTGCTGAGTTAGGGGTTTAAAACGTACCGCGTCAATTTGCATGTCTTCTACTTCCGAATGTACGTTTGGCAAAGATGTTGATGTTGCCATTGAGTAATAACGTCGAGGTTCCCGTGAATGATTCTCGGATCGAAATTCAAAAAGTCGATTATCACATTTTACCACAAAATCGATTGCTTAACTCAAAGTTTGAGGATCAGGTAAGTTGAGCATCAATTTCTTTACTTCGTATTGCAATCCATGAAGAAATTGACTGATGAGTGCAGCATCATCCCACTTGTTGTCAATTGCAAGTTGTCAAAATTGTGAAGCATACACTGTTACTGAGTGATTTCTTTGTCGCAGAATTCGGATCTTATTTGTTGTAACACGAGTTGCATCGTGTTCGCCATATATAGATCGAAACTCAGCCAAAAAAGCTTCCAAATTGTCCAATATTGGATTTCGTTGTTCAAGAAAAGACGAAAACCACGATAATGCAGAACCAGAAAGTAGAGTGCCAATAAACCTGACTTGTGATCCTGGAGTTGGATAGCTTTGCGGTTGAAGTTCAATTGCCAATTGTATTTGATTGGTGAACCCTCGAAACTTAGATCTCGTACCATCAAATTTCTCGGGTAAGGCAATTCTTGGTTCTCTAGTGTTTACAGGGTGTTGTACAATTGGAGAAGGAACGTGATTTGTTGTAGATATTGAAGCAACTCCGATCATCTCTATATCCCCACTTTCTGCTATTCTTGTTCTTTCATGTGTTGGTGAATTGAGGTGATGCATCGCAAGCATTAACTCCCTCATTTGCTCTTGCATTTGTGCCATTGCACTCTTCATTTCAACAAGCTCTGCCATAATGACACTAAGAAGAAAAATTTGTTTGATACTGCTCAAGAGAAAAGAAAAGAAAGACTTGATAACAAAGAAAATACTAAGAACAATATCAGTTTAGAAGTGGGTAATCCGTAAACTTCTAATACGCTTATGTCTTGTCAAGAGAAAGGGGTAATCCACTCTTACTCAAGAAAAATAAAGCTCTGATATTGTAAGTGTACTCTTGTCAATCTGTCAAGGACAAAGACTCGATGAGGGAAAATATACACAAAAAGGCTATCTCGATATAATAAGTCAAAATATAAACAAGTAGATATATTAAAAGGAAACTAGAATGGCTATTGCCACAAGACAAGAAACTAAAGACTCTTGAACCTGGACTAGAAGCAAGAAAGGAGTTGACAAGAGTGAAGAAGCCTTCACTCTTGTCTCTATATATACTATCTAACTAGGTGCTACGTAGTGATGTTCTATAGGACCTCCAATATGTGTTGACTTTATAGGACACATGCCTTGACTTACAAGGCAAGTTTTTCTTCGTGTGGGCCACATAGTTAGCTTGATCTTCAAGCTAACAACATGTGTGGCACATGGCCAACTTGTTGACCACGTTTCTAATCCAAAAAGTCAATTAAAGATACATATGAAGTCAAAGCAGTATCTAGGAAGTTTCTAGGAAGCTTCTATATTAAATATTATAGAATTAACTTACTTTTATCTACTTTTACTTACTTCTACCTATTTCTAGATGTATTTATTAGCTTACATGATTATGGCCGTGACACTTATAAGATAACTTTCACTCTTTGATTTTTGCACATATAATTGTTTGGCATTTAACGTACCTTGAAGGTATCCTATGGTGCTTGGATCCTTTGACTTCTTACTAACGACAAGGGTATCCTATGCTAAACACTAATTACTCTTACCTAGTCTTTGAATGTTTCTTAATTCATACTTTATCCTCTTGACTTTGACTCTTGGTCCTTAACCTCGTCTTATATCTACAGGATGCTCTTTCGATATATCCAGAGTCAATCCTTTGACCATTAGCAACTTACTTAAGATAATACCTTTTATTATGTAATTTATTCTATTTTTACTTAATTACTTCAATATTCCTACTTTGCTACTGATCAAGGGGCTTTCAATCCTAAAGTCTTTATTAAAATGTAATGTCTATCCTTTACTAATATCTTTTTCAATAAATCAGCAAATATGTTTTCCAGTGTACAATATTTCATATCAATTATTCGCATTTCAATCTTCTCTTATATAAAGTGATATTGAATGTCAATGTGCTTGTCCTTGAATGATGTTTTGGATTCTTTCTAAGAACAAGACATCTTTGATTGTCACACTTCATTGGAATTTCTTCCATTTGTACAATTCTAATGTCTATCAAAAGTTGTCTTAGCCATATTACCTCAATTGCAACATAGCTTGCTGCCATATACTCAGCCTCTATTTTTGACCTTACAATTATTGGTTGTCTTTTGCAATTCCATAAAATTGATCTTTTTCCAACAAATAATACATATCCTATTGTTCACCTGCTATTATTTACATCTCTAGGATAATTTACATCATAATAACCATGTATAGTAATGTTATCACCTCCAAGACATAATTTTAAGTTCAAAGTATCTTTTAAGTATCCATGATCTTTTTGATGGTTGCTTAATGGATTGGTCTAGTCTTTGACATATATTGGCTCACAATACTCATCACATATGCAAGATCCACCCTTGTGCCAACCATTGCATATATTAATGAGTTCATTGCTACCTTGTAAAGAACACCTTACATTTGTCCTTCAACTTCAACAAATTCTTCTTCTGTGAGCTTCATCAACTTCAAATTGGCCTCCAAAGGTGTTTTAATAGGCTTACAGTTCTCTATATTAAATTATTTCAACACCTCTTTAATATACTTATTTTGGCTCATTGTAATAGTCTTCTTAACATGATCTCTCATAAACTCCATTCCTAAACAATAGTGAAGCTCTTCCAAATCACTCATCTCATTCTCTTTTTCTAACTTTGCCTTCAATCAATCCATCATCTTCATAGCATTGATTGAGGTGATCAAATCATCAACATAGAGGACAACAATCAATGTGAACTCATTTGATTGCATCACATATAAAGAATGATCAGCTTCACTCCTTACAAATCCTTCATTTACAAAGAATATATCAACACATTGGTATTATGCCCTTGGAGATTGCTTGAGCCTATACAAGAATTTCTTCAACTTACAAACAAGGTCTTTTTTGCCATCTTCAACAAATCCTTGACATTGATCTATGTAAATATCTTCTTCCAACTTTCTATTGAAGAAAGCCATCTTCACATCCATTTGATGCATCTCCAAGTCCATTGCTACCCCAATTGCTATAATGGTACTAATAGTGGTGAATTTGGCCATGAGAAAAAATATCTCATTGAAATCAACTCCAACAACTTATGAGTATCCTTTGGCAACCAATCTAGTCTTATATCTTATAACATCGCCTATTGAATCCTTTTTGGTTCTAAACACCCACTTACAATCAATTGAAGATTAATTTGGTATAATTTGAGTCAATTCCTATGTTTCATTTTTCATAAGTGATTTGTACTCTTCTTTTATAGCATTCTACTACTTCATAGCATTCGTAGAGTTCATTGCATGACACAAATTCAATAGATCAGTAATGAATACAACATTGACATATTCTTTACTTAGTTGAAGAAAGATGTAGTTCTTCCACTATGTACCAAGTTGTTTTCGATCTCTTAAAGGATATTTCTTTTCACTTTATGAGAATTCACCTTCATGCACTCTAGTAGATCTTGCAATCTTCTTTTTTCTTAAAACTTGTCTCTTCATCCTTAAAAGTTAGAACTCCTTATCACCATCATCATGTTTAAGATCTTGATTGTCTTCATTGTTGGTTTTAGCAATTGTAGGCATCTCATGATCTACTTCCTTTGGTTCTTCATCTTAATTTGAGATTCTACCATCTTCACTATCATCATTTTATTTATTTATTTATTTATTTATTATTATTGGATTTAAAGATGTGTCTACAAATATATCATTACTTCCACTTGGACACATCTCCAAGTACTCATAAGCACTCTAGTATTCCAAAAACTCTACATTATGACTTTTAATGATTTCCTTGGTTTCTAAATACATGAGCATATATGCTTTGGTAGCTTTACAATACCCAACAAATATACATTTTGTTTCTTTTGCATTAAGTTTGGACTTCATACAATCTGGTTTCTTTGCATAAACAATGCATCCAAAGATTCTCTTATATAAAATACAAGGTTTCTTGCTATTCTAAGCTTCTTGTCGAGTCATTGATGTGAGTGCACTTATTGGACATCTATTCTTTGTATACATTACATTGACCACAACTTCTGCCTAATATGCATGCCTAAGATTTTGTATATGAAGCATACTCCCTATCATCTCTACAATAGTGCAATTTGTTCTTTCAACAACTCCATTTTGTTGTCGAATGTAAGGAGTAGAGATTGTCTTGCAATGCCTTGATTTTTCAAAAATTCATCAAAATGATTTGACATGTACTCACATCTAGTGCACATATACAACACTTTGATCTTGCATTCACATTACTTTTCCATAAGTGCCTTGAATTCTGTAAACCTTGAAAAACACTCACTTTTGGCTTTAATGATGTATACCCACATCTTTCTTGAAAAATCATTAATAATTGTAAAAAATTAATATATGCCACTACTTCAACTCCATTCACCTTTTTACAATTGATGAAGTAGAAGTTGCCATCTCTAAGGCCTTTGGCAATATGTTATCCATTCAATGTCTTACAAAACATCTATCTATATCAAATTAAAATTTACAACTATGTGATATAAGTTTATTCATCAAAAGAAGGTTTTTTTTATCTTTAGCACATGTAAAACTTCCTTCAATCTAATCTTCTTAATTTGGTCCTTTATCACAATTTCTACTACAATGGAGCCAATTCCAATGGCTTGTACCATGCCATTATCTCCCAATTATATTTTTGTTGCTGGAATTGCTTCATAAGTGTCAAATGAATACTTGTATGGTGTCATGTGCTAAGTAGCATCCAAATCTGTAATCCACTTAGACATGGCAACCATGGAGGTTTTTTCACTTGCCATGAAAGTATAATCATCTCCACCAAAACTATCACTAGCATTGTTTGCATTTTCCTTATCTTCTTTTGTAGTCTTGTAGCAATTTCTAACAAAATGACCTGATTTTCTTCAAATATTACAATTTCTTATGTTGCTTTTTGAATTATCATGTTGGTGTGGAAAGCTACATTTGCCTTATCTTGAGATTAGAGCCGAATCGACTTTTTGAAGCTCTTTTTCTTTCCTCTTGGTTACTTCATGTACAAGTCTTGATGTGACATAATTCATGGTAAGCTCTTTCATATTAATAGACTTCAATGCTATAATGAGATAGTTATAGGACTTAAAAAGGCTCATGAGCAATGTCAATATAATTCTTCTATCATCAACTAGCATATCAACAACTGCTAGTTGATTTGCAAGTGCTTTTACATTATTGACATAAGCCATGAAGTGATCTCTTTCTTCTATCTTTACCATTGTTGTGATGTAAAATGGCTAATAGGTAAAAAGATGAAGAAAATATCATATTTTTGAAGGTCTTATTTCAAATATATTATAATAAATTATCTTAAAAAAATAGATAATAGTCAAAGAGTTAAAAAATTAAAAGTGCTAATATTACCGTTTTACAAAATTGGCTTCTATTCCATTTGTAGGACTATAAATAAAGCAAAATAAGATAGATTAGAAAAATAAATAATATATAAACCTTTGAAAAGAAATTAAGAGTAGTTTTCAAGAAAAATTATCTACAAAAACTAGATATTGATACTCGAAGAGGGCCGGTTATGAACCAGGGTTGAAATCAAACCTCAAGGCACAAAATTGAGTTTTGATGATAATTTTGGAGTTCTTTTGGAGATCAAAGAATAAGATCTAGGAGTTGACATAATGAGGTTTTTTTGAGCATTAATTTTAGATGATTTAAATTTATATTGACTTTGTAAGAGCTTTGCAAAGTTGGAATTTGTTTTAGGTGACTCTAAGTTTGTAAAATAAAATAGAAGATATTTATTGGAAAATTCCGTAAGTTTGGCTATAGATCTATGAATTAAATTTTGAAAATTTGTGGGTATATATGTCCTCAATATATGTTATATGCTTGAGCTTGATCGAAGAGTTCGATTGAGGATTATTGAGGTTTAAATGGATTACGATCTCAAAAAGTAGAGTTTTAGGTCAAGTGAGTAATTCTAAGATTTCTTATAATTAATTGATTGGATTAGAGTAAAAATTATTTATTTGAGTAGTAGAAATTTTTTTCTATATATGTGAGAATTTAGAGATCAATTAAATGGTTCAATAAGGAGATATTAGCATTGAAAATTCAACATTCAGATTAGAGAAGGAGGTAGATCAACATCTAAGCAGTTTTTAGAGTCGATCTTTTTTTAGAAGGTTCGATCTTCTTCAAAAGTTTTGTGCCTGTTGTCAATTTAATTTTTAAGAGGTATACAAAATTTGAGTTAAAATCAATAGTTCATTCATTAATTATTGAGGTTTAAATTTGCTATAAGAATTACTTGGAATTATTTAGGATTTGGTTAAGGTTTGTTTACGATTTGATTAAAATTTGATTAGGATTTGATTAAGATTTGATAAAAATTTGGTTAGGATTTGTTTAAGATTTGATTAAGATTTTATTAGTATTTATTTAGGATTTGATTAGAATTTATGTAGGTTTTGATCAGGATTTGATTCGGATTTGATTAGGATTTGGTTAAGATTTGGTTGAGATTTTATTAGGATTTGGTTAGAATTTATTTAAGATTTTATTAAGATTTATTTAGGATTTGTATAGTATTTGATTAGAATTTATTGTCAAGGACAAGAACTCGATGAAAAAATAATTCAGCCAAGTGAGCCTTCACTCAAAGAAAGATAACAAAATATAAATAAACAAGTATGAATATTGAAAGAGAAACTAGAATGGCTATTGCCAAAAGACAAGAAAACTAGAGACCCTTGAAACTAGCCTGGTGTTAAGGACATAGTCCTTAGAACCTTCTAGAGACAAGTTTCTAGAACCTTCTAGAGACAAGTTTCTAGAACCTTCTAGAGACAAATTTCTAGAACCTTCTAGAAACAAGTCTTTGGAACCTTCTAGAAGCTTCTTAGTTGATAGAAGATGTTAGGGACATAGTCCTTAGAACCTTTTAGAGATAAGTTTCTAGAACCTTCTAGAAGCAAGTCTCTGGAACCTTCTAGAAGCTTCTTAGTTGGTAGAAGTTGCTTGAGAAGCTTCCTAAATAGGAGTATATATTGGAATCGAGGCTGAAGAGTTTTTCAGTCTCGATAACACATCTCTTGAAGCTCTAGCTCATCTCTCTGGCATTGTTCTTGTATTCATTTGATTAATCTAGTTCTTGCCAATTCTTCTTGAACTTCTTGGTAGATATCAAGTTTGTATTCTGTGTCCGTGATAGTTTGTTGAGACTTCATTCACCTCAGATATCAGAGCTAGTTTCTTCTTTGTTAGAGTGTGGATTATCCCTCTGCTTGGAAGTGTACTAGCAATTTAGAGGTTGCGGATTACCCTCCTCTAAACTGATACTTCTTTTGTTACAATATTGGAGTCTTATTCTTCTTGGAGAGAGTGGATTACCCCTTTTCTTGAAGCTCTTAAGGCATTTTAGAGGTTGCGGAGTACCCTCCTCTAAACCAATATTGTCTTCATGTAGAGTCATTTCTGTCCTTCTCTTAGAATGGTCGGGGGCCAAGACATTAGTATGACGAAAAGTTCAGAGTCCAAGTTAGATGCTATCATGAATGTCCTCACTACGTTATCGCAAAGAACTGAAGAGATTGAAGGAGTCGTGGCAAGGCTTGAAAATGATGGAGCATCTGGGATGCCACAATCTAGGTTGCACAAGCCTCAAACTTCTACACTTGGAGAAGAAATTTTGCCTCAGGTTCGACAAGCACCGCTGGTTCTACAACATAAAGAACCCTGAGTTAGCCTTCCGGACAAGTTCGATGGTACACGTTCCAAGTTTTGAGGATTCGTCAACCAAATCAGGTTGATAACAATTTTACAGCCCGAACGCTATCCAACGGAGGAGTCACGTGTTGGGCTTGTTGGAACCTTACTTACAGGACAAGCTCTATCATGGTTTGCTCTTTTGTTTGAGAAACGATCGTCCATACTAAACAACTTTGAAACCTTTTTGGAGGTATTTGCGGAAGCATTTGGTAAACACGACAAGGTTCGATGGGCTACAACAAAGATCTGGTTACTACGACAAGGGATGCATTCTACATCAGTCTATGCATCGGACTTCAGGCAATTAGCATGCGACATCAATTGGGACGAAGAAGCGTTGATGAGTCAATTCTATTGGAGTTTAAGGGATGATGTGAAGGATTTGCTGTTAACTCTTCCTGATCCACAAACGCTCAACGAAGCTATTAGCCAAGTTATAAAGTGCAATAATCGCCTATTCCAACGTCGCCAAGACCAACGTTCAAGACAATATATGGTTTGCCACACCCTAACTATGTCGGCAAGCAGCGTGAATTCACATTCAGAAGTAGAAGACATGCAAATTGATGCGGTACGTGTCAAATCTCTTACTCTAGAAGAAAAACAGCGGCGTATGGAGGAAGGTCTAGGCTTGTATTGCGGTGAAGAAGGCCACAAAGTTGGAAACTGCCCCAAGAAGCAAAATCGATGTATTATCAAGACTATGGGTACGTTTATTCAAGAAAACGAGGATGCCCAGCCACAATAAGAACCGTGCGGCTGGATAGTGAAATATCGCAACAACAACCAGATTCCTTTCTTTTCGTTCAACCTGCCCTTTGTTATACAATTCCTTTGCTTATTGGTCCTCAGAAACTGAGAACCTTAGCATTATTAGATTCAGGAGTATCTGCTTGTTTCTTAGATGAAGAATTTACAAAGCGTTATAAGATCCCTTTCGTACAAAAATCCAAACCTGTTCACGTTGAGGTCATAGATGGACGACCTTTATTGTCTAGTAGTGTCACCCATGAATCAAAACCTATAGAAGTGACGTTTAAGGACCATAGTAGTCATATTATTTTCAATATTATTAGAACCCCATCAAATCCTGTTATTCTTGGTCTTTCATGGTTGAAAAAGCATAATCCATCCATAGATTGGAAGTTGCGGAAGATGACCTTTCCCACAAAACCAGCCAAAAGCAAGCCTAGTAGAAAATCCCGAATAGAGAAATCCTTATTTATTGGAACAAGAACGTTTATAAGATTGTCCAAGGGAGGCACGCCGTTTGTCATTTATGCGGCTCCAATTACCGGGGAGAAGATCTCGACACCAGGTATATCGGAGCACAACTACCTTTTGGCCCAATCTACAATCTATCGCAGATGGAGTTGGCGGAGTTGCGGAAGTACATCGATGAGAATCTAGCCAAGAACTTCATCCGTCATTCAAAATTGTCAGCTGGAGCACCCATCTTATTTGTGAAGAAGAAAGATGGCTCGTTGCGGATGTGCATGGACTATCGAGGCCTCAACAAGGTAACAAAGAAGAATCATTACCCGTTACCCTTGATTTCTGGTCTCTTAGAACAACTTGGACGTGCAAGGATCTTTACAAAAATTGATCTAAGGGGAGCTTACAACCTCATAAGAATCAAGGAAGGAGATGAGTGGAAGACAATGTTCCGTACAAGGTATGGTCATTTTGAATATAATGTCATGCCCTTTGGTCTTACCAATGCTCCAGCAGTCTTTCAACATATGATGAATGATATTTTCTGAGAGTACCTTGACGATTTTGTTGTCATCTATTTGGATGATATTTTGATATTCTCCACAAATGAGGAAGTGCATGAAAAACACGTTCGTTTGGTATTGGAGAAACTACGCGAGTGAGGACTATATGCCAAGTTAGAGAAGTGTTTATTTCACCAAATAGAGATGGAGTTTCGGGGGTTCATTGCGACTACGGAAGGCTTGAAGATGGAACCCAAGAAGATGGAAGCAATCGTATCCTGGGAGGTTCCGAAGACGGTGAGAGACGTACAATACTTTCTTGGTTTTGCCAACTTCTATCGGATCTTTATCATGAATTACTCTCAAGTTGCTGCTCCTCTCACTCGGTTGATATGCAAGGATAAGCTAGAATGGGGACCTCTAGCAGAGAAGGCGTTTCAAAACCTGAAGACTACATTTACTACAGCTCCAATCTTGGTACATCCAGACTTTACAAAGGCCTTCTATTTAGAAACTGATGCTTCGGATTTTGCTTTGGGAGCTGTACTTTCACAAATAGGAGAAGACAAGAAGCTCCATCCGGTTGCATTCTATTCTTGAAAGTTCGCTGCTCCTGAAATCAATTATGAGATCCACGATAAAGAACTTCTTGCTATAGTGGATTTTTTTCAAGAATGGCATCACTTTCTTGAAGGAGCTGCACATCCAGTGATCGTATACACAGATCACAAGAATTTGGAGTATTTCATGTCGGCTCAAGTTCTAAATCGACGTCAAGCTCGATGGAGTATGTTGCTATCTAGGTTTGATTTTATTATCACTTATCGACCTGGAAAGTAGCAAGGACTATCTGATGCCTTATCGAGGAGATCGTATCTTGTACCAAAGGTTGGAGAAGCAGCGTTTGATCAACAATGTACGACATTGTTGAAGCTAGAGCAATTTCAGCTTTGCGCTACTATTATGCCAATTGATGCTGACTTCCTGAATCAGGTACGTGCCGTAACCATTGAAGATTCAGTAGCCATTGATATTAAGCATCGTGCCAATGACGACAATTTCAAGGTGGAGGGAGATCTTTTATACTTTGAAGAGCGGTTATATATCCCAAAAGGACCAGCAGGACTTCGAGTTCTTCAATCTTGCCACGATTTTCCAGCTGTGGGACATTTTGGATTCAACAAGATCTTGGAGCTTATTTCTCGAGATTTTTGGTGGCCCCAAATGTGGAAGGATGTGAAAGATTTTGTCCTCTCCTGCGACATCTGTTCAAGATCCAAGAATCCTCGGCATCGCCCTTATGGACTCCTACAGCCATTGTCGATTCCACGTCGACTATGGTCTTCAATTTCCATGGACTTCATCACGGACCTGCCATCATCGAACTCATTTGACAGCATCTTTGTCGTGGTAGATCGGCTTACAAAAATGGCACACTTTGTCCTTTGCAAAAAGACATCATCTAGTAAAGTCACAGCAAGGCTCTTTCTCGATAATGTGTATCGATATCATGGACTACCAGATGATATCATATCAGATCGAGGAACCCAGTTCGTATCAAAGTTTTGGAGATCTCTCTTTGAGATACTGAAGGTCGATATCAAGCTTTCTTCGGCTTTTCATCCTCAAACTGATGGTCAAACGGAACGGGTGAACCAAGTCTTGGAACAATACTTACGATGCAGCATCAACTATCAGCAAGACGATTGGACCACATATCTGCCGCTAGCCGAGTTTGCATATAACAACACCCTCCATGCGTCGACTCAATACACACCATTCTTTTCCAACTATGGGTATCATCCGAAGCTTGATTTACTGAGTCCATCAATAAATAATAATCCAGCAGCTGAAGGATTTGCGAAAGAACTATTAGAGCTTCAAAATACGTTGAAGCTTCAATTACAATCCGCTCAAGAATCCTACAAGGCGTCTGCAAATAGATTTCAGAATCAAGCACCTACTTTCAAAATTGGAGATAAAGCATGGCTTCTTCGACAGAATATCCAGACCAAGCGACCATGTGATAAGTTGGACTATCGAAGATTGGGACCATTTGTCATCCAAAAGCAAATCAATCCAGTGGCGTACCGTCTAGAATTACCGGCTTCTATGAAGGTACATCCAGTCTTTCATGTTTCTTTGTTGGAGCCTTATCGAGAGTCATCTTTTCTTGGAAGAGTGCAATGTCCGCCACCTAGTATTGAGATCGAGAACCACGAAGAATACGAGGTTGAAAAGGTGCTGGATTCTCGGCGAAGGTGGGGCAAGTTGGAGTATCTTGTTCATTGGTGCGGCTACAATATTAATGAGCGAACGTGGGAGCCAGCTGAAAATCTCTTCAACGCGCCACAAAAGGTACAGAAGTTTCATCAACAACATCCTCATAAACCTAAGCCGGTTTGACAATAGCTTCTTTCAGAAGCTTGCTCATCCAAGAATATAGGAAAGGGAGAGAGCACCACCAAAATTGGTAGTTGATGTAGTTATTTTTTCCAAGATAAAATAGAATTTTTTCAGTAGCCATAGTTTGGTCTTCTGATATGGATAGCCAAGAGATAGATACTATGCCAATCAGATTATCTCAACCAACTAGTTCACGAAGGCGACCCCGAGATGAAGAACCACCTGCACCACGACGACGACGGAGGATACCAAGTAACTGATCATTTGTGATTGTATTTGAGTCCTAGCCTGCTTACGATGGTCAACTAGAAGGCATATTTGCAGGACAATTTCACAATGAAGACATGGAAGTTCATGCTTGGTCAGAAGTTGAAAGAGTGGGCCACTACCTTTGGCTTCAAGGGCCGATGAACCACTTACCTCGTGAACAACAGTTGGAGTTCATAGCAGACGTTATGCGACAGATCTTCATTTTCTTGCGTTGGTACTGATTGACAACAACATTACTTCTCAGAGACCTCGAAGCTAAAGGAGGGGGTGATATTAGGGACATAGTCCTTAGAACCTTCTAGAGATAAGTTTCTAGAACCTTCTAGATGCAAGTCTCTGGAACCTTCTAGAAGCTTCTTAGTTGGTAGAAGTTACTTGAGAAGCTTCCCAAATAGGAGTATATATTGGAATCGAGGCTGAAGAGTTCTTCAGTCTCGACAACACATCTCTTGGAGTTTTAGCTCACCTCTTTGGTGTTGTTCTTGTATTCATCTGATTAATCTAGTTCTTGCCACTTCTTCTTGAACTTCTTGGTAGATATCAAGTCTGTATTTTGTGTTTGAGTCAACTGGAAGCAAGAAACAAGTTGATAAGAGTGAAGAAGCCTTCACTCTTCTCTCTATGTATACTATCTAACTAGGGGCTATGTGGCGACATTCTATAGGACCTCCAATATGTGTTGACTTTGTAGGGCACATGCCTTGACTTACAAGGCAAGTTTTTCTTCGTGTGGGCCACATAGTTAGCTTGATCTTCAAGCTAACAACATGTGTGGTACATGGCCAACTTGTTGACCACGTTTCTAATCCAAAAAGTCAATTAAAGACACCTTTGAAGTCAAAGCAGCGTCTAGGAAGTTTCTAAGAAGCTTTCATATTAAATATTATAGAATTAACTTACTTTTACCTACTTTTACTTACTTCTACCTATTTGTATATGGAATTATTAGCTTACATGATTATAGCCGTGACATTTATTTATGATTTGATTAGGATTTATTTAGGATTTGATTAGGATTTATTTAGGATTTGGCTAGGATTTTTATAGGATTTTTTAGGATTTGATTAGAATTTGATTAGAATTTGATTAGGATTTGACTAGGATTTAATTAAGATTTCTATTTTAATATTTTATTAAGATTTCTATTTTAGTATATTTTTAAATTTCTATGTTATTTCTTTATGATTTCTTTAAAGAGTCTTTAGAAATTTCTTATGTTCCTTCTATAATTCTTTTGAAATTTTAATTGAATTTCATTGATGTTTGATTATATTTGCTAATCTTTAATTGTAATTTGTTTAAGAATCTATTAGAGTTATTTGGACTTGTTGTTGCAATTTTCTTTTTATCTTCTACAACCAAGTGTCTAGTGAATTTCCAAGCCAAACGCCATGCAATATGACACCATTAAGAACTTCTTCCTTGTCTATAGAATATTAGTAGGATTTCTACTCTCATAGATGTTGCAATGAATCTTCCATGCTTCTCTTGGTTTATTACAAGTAATTACATGTGAAAAGTTGGCATTATCAAGATTTGCTGCAATTATGGCAAAAGCCTTCTTTTCATATCATTTGTACTTCTTCTTCACCTTGACATCAGCATCATGACTAAGAGGCTCTTTATTTTCATTAACAATGTCCCAAAGATCCAATGAAGCTAATAAAAGCTTCATTTTTTTCTTCCAATGGTAGAAGTTGTCACTTCTAAACTTCTCAATTACTTTAAAATCCTCACCTTCACTTGAAGCCATATCTAAAGAAGGAATGTATCAAAGAAAAGTAAGAAAAAAAGAAGATAGAACTCTAAAACTCAACCAGAACGTGTTGTTGCCTTAGAATTCTAGAATGCCTTTTTTGTGAATAAACTAGTGATTTTACTCTTTGATTACTTTCAACTTCACTTATAAGACTTCTTACAAGTCTTATACACTATCTTAACCTCTCTTACAAGCTTTTCCACTCTTTTATCACCTCTAATGTTTCATAATACCTCTTTTCACTATAAGAAGATCTATTAAGAACTTGAGCACATAAAAGTTCAATGTTAGTATATTAATGAGGTAGATCAACAAAAAAACACACTACTAGTATTCTAAAACAACATTCTAAAGTATATGATAATCTCCAAGACCATAAATGTACTTAACAATAACTATGAGCATAACTACATAAATAACTAGATGCAAAAAGAGATTTAGAAGATATCAAATCCTAACATCAACAAAAATCATAAGATCTATTCTTGATAAAAACAAAGACTTCAAAGAACTTCAAAACTCACAACTAAAGGTGAGCGGGCCCATAACCTATTGAAAATTTATAACTTTGAAGTCACAACACATACTATTGGCAAGGTTGAACACAAAGAAAGTATGAAGTAACATATTTCTCACTTCCAACATCCAATACTTATAGGTTGTGGTTGTTGCCTTACAAGATAACTTCCATTCTTTGACTTTTACATACATGATCCTAGGTCCTAGAATCTTTTAGTATCTAATGTACCTTGAGGTTATCCAATGGTCCTTGGATCCTTTGGCATCTTACTAACCACAAGGATATCCTATGCCAAATACTAATTATTCTTACTTAGTCTTTGGTTATTTTCTAGTTCGTACTTTATCCTTTTGATTTGAATTCTTGATCCTTGACCTTGTCCTATATCTATAAGATGCCCTTTTCATACACCAAGAGTCAACCTTTTGACGATTAGCAACTTACTTAAGGTAATGTCTTTTATTACGTAACTTATTTTATTTTTATTTATTTAGTTCAACAATCATTTTACTAAGATAGCATATTTTATACTATGTACATAAACCATTAGAAGTAAAAAAATGATTAAGCTTTTTTTTTGATAATATCTATTTCTATCATGGATTGATCAAAAGTATTATATCAAATAGAAGGACTCAATTTGTATTAAGATTTTAAAAAATCCTTTTGAAGATTCTAAAGGTAGATATAAAACTTTCTTCAGCTTTTTATTCTCAAACACATGGACAATTGGAATGGATGAATCAAGTTTTGGAGCAATATTTGAAGTATACCATCAACTATCATTAAGATGATTGAACAACTCTTTTGCTATTGACAAAATTTACATATAATAATTTTTAAATTCTTCTACTTAATAAACATCTTTTTTTGCCAATTATAGTTATCATCTACAACTTGATTCTTTTGACTTTTTAAAAGTTAATAATCATATAATAAAAGATTTGAAAAATTATTTATTAGAGCTATATGCAATAATAAATATAAAATTAAAAGAAGTTTAAGAATGAAAAAAATCAATACATATGCCTATTGCAAGGAACAACTATAATTCATTGTAGTTGATAAGGTATAGCTATTTCATTATGATAATAAGACTACTTGTCATTTTGATAAGTTTAACTATCATAGGCTTGAAATTTTTTCTATTATAAATAAATCAATTTTATTGCTTATTGATTATATTTATTAAAGTCTATGAAGATCTATCTTGTATTCCACGTATTTCTTCTTGAGCTATATAAAACAATAACTATCTTAGAAAAAAGACCAATGCCACCTCTTTTAATAAAAGTGCATTACAATTAAAATTTTGAGGTAAAATAAATCTTAGATTTTAAGCGGCACCAAAATAGATTATAATATCTTGTTTATTGGTGTAGATATAATATTAGTGAATGCATATGGAAGCCAACAAAGAATCTTGTAATATAAGAAAGAAGATTGAAAACATCTATCAAAACCAAGATAAAGAATAATAAAATTTTATTATAAAAGAAACAAGATCTAAGGAAGATAGCATTCTACCTTCTACTCTTGTTTGTAACTTCTTTATATTTGTAATACTAAAGATAAAGAGAACTAATAACCACAAGATTTGATTCAAGAATTATTACTTTTTGATTTACCGAATAAGACATTACAATTGTTACAACTTTCAAGATGATGTAATTGAAATGAAGATCCTAAAAAATGACATGTTTTTTCTTGAATAGATGGAAAAATAAAACATATTTGGTATCACAACCTTCAAAGAGACTCCCAATGTTTGGTGATTTTATTAGAAGTAGAAACAATTTCTCACGGTGTTTCAAATATTTTATTTAAAGGAAGTTACAAAGGCTTCAACAACAATTAAATAATAAGGTGGTCTTTCTCCCTTGATATATGATATTATGGATGGTTGAAATGACTTATGAACCATCTTTAAAGAAAAAAAGATTAAAGTATGTGGCAAATACAATTTGCTACATCTTGAATTTCTTCAATATATGATGACCGCTCTTTGTGGAACTTGTCTCTCAAAAAAGAAATAATATCACACAGATAAATATTTACTCTAATATTTATTTATATAATTAAGTAAAATTAGATAAAAATAAATTTATTCTATATATTTTTTAAGGAAGCTTCATAGATACTGCTTTGACTGTACATGTATTTGCAGTTGATTAATAGGTTAGAAACTTGATCAACAAGTTAATCACGTGTTGGTAGCTTACAAAATAAGCTAATTATATGTTGCATATTTAAAAAACTTGCCTTGCAAGTTAAAATACATGTCTTATAAAATTAACACATTTTGAAAATCATATATGATATTGCCACATAACTTCTAATTAAAAGTATATATAGAGGCAAGAGTAAAGCCTTCTTTACTCTTGTTAATACCTTTCTAGTCCTTATTCTTATTTTAAGACTTTTTAATCTTCTTATCTTTGACAATAGCTATTCTAATTTAATACTATATCATCTTTGAGTGATTTTCTAGTCTTTTTGAGTGACACTAGAATGTATTGATATTTTAATTCTTTGAATTATATGACTTTGAAAATTAAAAAATATTTACAAGTTTCTAAAATTGCATTAAATAATGATTGTTCTTACACCAAATTAGCTTGTGATAAGTACTATAAGCCAATTTAATATAAGTGATTATATCTTTTGTGCTTTAATTGTATATTTTCTTTTATAATAACTTAATTAGCTTTAGAATCTATTATTTTTTTTGTGGAATTAAGAAAGTCCATTTTGTCAATTCTTTATTTCTATAGCCATCACTTTACTATTATATTCATTATCTGATGTCAAGTATTATTTATCAATAAACATAACTATTTTATTATTATCTATCAATCATTCTAGTAATATTAAATTTTAGTGTAATGCTAGTACGTATAAAATATTATATAATTTTATTGCTCCAAATCTTGATATTATAATCATAGATCCAACAACTTTGATCTTGTGAGATTTATTGTCTATAAACTTTACTGATTTATTTGAAGTTTTTATATCTATTATTTGAAGGTTCAAGATTTCTTTAGTAAAGTAGTTGCTAGCTCTTAAATTGATATATTAGTTTTTGTTCTAGTGATCAACAAAGTTAGATTTAGTTGTCTTCTTAACATAACCTTTGTACAATTTTATGATACAAATCCATTGTACAACTTTATGATACAAATTCATTGTATAGTAGTAATTAAAACTTTATTCATATATACAAGGTGTATATTTCAAAAGTCAATTCTCTAATGACATTCAAATGTCATTCTCTAATTGGATCTCCTTCAAAACTAACTACAACAATCTAGTCAACTTCTAATCAACTTCAAGAAATAGGCTGGTAAGAAATTTCAATGTGATAGATGTAGAATGTTCAATGGATGTTTCATCCAATACTCCTACTCATCCATAAACATTCTATAAAGAAAGCTATTTCATCTTCTCCTGTTCATTCTCGTGGAATGGTTGGAGGGATTGACGAAGTCATTCAAATTAATCTAGTGGCAGTGTTTTGTTAGAATGTCAACCAGTTGTTTATTTGTATAAATAGATTAGAAATCCATGAGGTTTTGCTCGTATTACTCTCCGATTGCAAAATATTTCATATCAATGTGCTTAGTACGCCAGTGATAATCTGGAATTTTGACAAGTGCAATCGTTGCTTGATTGTCACAGTATACCACAATCGGATTTGGTTGAGTCATGGCAAGAGATTGTAGGAGCCTGTAGAGCCATACTGTTTCTTTTGTTGATTTCGCGAGAGAAACTAACTCTGTGACAGATAGTATATATAGATGTAGTCATACAACCTTGTGGCTGTCCCATGCTAGCGCTGTTGAGCCCAATGTATAAAGAAAGTTGATTCTGCTTTTGCGGTAGTCTAAGTCTCTGCCAAAGTCTGCGTCTACATAATTGATTAAGCGAGTGTAGAGTTTGATTTGTAATGCAGGCCATAATGTTTTGTCTTCTTGAAATATCGGAGTATTCGCTTAACTGCTGTCTAGTGGCTTTGACGAGGTTGTTCTTGGTATAATGAAATTTTGTTGACCGTGTAAGCTATATCGGGCCTTGTGATAATAGTGGCGTACAATAATGAGCCTACAGCCTGTCAATAAGGGACGATAACTTCTAGATCGGCTGGATCTGCTGTTTTAGACAATTTCGCATGTGTATCCGTTGGGATTGATACGTCATAGGCTTTGTGTAATCCAAAACGTACAAGGATGGCCGAGATGTATAATTTCTAGTGAAGAAAAATAGATCTAGTGGAGGAGCATCTTTTGACTTTGAATCCAACAAAATAATCGACATTGCTGCTTGTCACTTTGAAGCTAGTTTGTAGGGTATCAAAGAATCTCTTTAATGTAGTTCGGGAGGAGTGAAGCTATGATGCCAACATTGACATAAATGCCTATGATTGTATGTAGATAACTATTGTTGCAATAAACACAAGAATCAGCTTCACTTGTGAGTAATCAAAATTGTTTGAAAAATGATGATATATGAATATTCCACTGTCTTGCGGATTGGCGGAGGCCATAGATGCTCTTCTTGAATCGACAGCACTGTGATGGTTTGTGTGGATCTATATTACCCTGAGGTTGTCTTATTTATAACTCTTCGGATAAGTCACTATTTAGGAAAGTTGTGGCAATGTCAAATTGTTTTAGATACATACCTTTTGCAGCCTCTATTGCAAAAATGGCTCAAATTGATTCATATCAAATTATAGGAGAGTACATTTCTATGAAATCCACTCCTGGTTTTCGTGTGAAGCCCTTCGCGACTAAACAAGCCTTGTGCTTGTCAATCTCTTTGTTCAATTTATATTTTACTTTATAAATCCACTTGTTGCGTACAAGCTTTCTGGATTTGGGTTGTTCTACCAAGTTTTAGGTGATGTTTTCAATTAATGAATTGTATTCACGATTCATCCTCTCTTTCCATGATTTTGAATCTTGAGAGGAATGATTGTGGTTCATTGATATAAGTGCCTACGGATGCCATAAAAGCTGCTAATTATGAAGTCGTGCTTTAGAGATAAGAAGAGCTTGATGTGATAGATTGTCTTCGTATGAATTAGAGCTGACTATTGGTGTCTAGATTCTTGGTGTAGTTAGCAGAATTTCTTGTACAGATTTGAATTTTGATTGAGTGCATTCTTTAAGTTCATACGATTGTTGTTAATCTGATTCTGATAAAGAAGAAGCAGTTGGTGATGTGTGATTGTTGTCCCCTGGATGTAGTTGGTTGGAGAGTGGTGGAGTTTCATCTCCCATTGATGTTGCAATATCATTTGCTCTTTGGTTGTGATCTCCCACTGTTTGGTTGTTATCTGTCACTGAGAGGTTGTTATCTCCCATTGATTGGTTGTGATCTCCCGCTGTGCGGTTGTTTACTCCCACTGATTGGTTTTGTGTATCTGCATGTGGTGAAACTAGAGTTGGCAATGAATTGTGAGTCAAATGGTTACTATTTGTTGGTGTTATAGTTAGTAGACATGTCAAATGTGGCACATAAGTCGTTGTGTCGCTGTTTTCAAGTCGAAGTGTCACATAATTTTCTCTTTCTGCATCTTGAAGAAACTCGGTTGTATATTTGTCTGAGCCTTCATCGATCTTGTAATCAAAGCTTTCAATGATCTTATCTATTGTCAAGTTCCAGAAATAGTAGGCGCGGCTTGTATTAGAATATCCAACAAAATATGTTCGTAAGCTTTTAGATTCCATCTTCATGCGGAATTGTTAATTGACATAAATCCAAGAAAGTGAGCTGAATATGCGGTAATGTTGTTTCTTGCCAAACCACGTTTCGTATGGTGTAATATCACCTAGTTGCAAGTTAATTGTTCTGAAGTGTGTATTGCTTCAGCTCATAGTTTTGAAGGGAGATCTTTCGAATGAAGTAAACATCTAGCCATCTCAAAAACAGTTGTCACGCTCAATATATCTATTTTGTTGCGGCGTATATGGGGTGCTCGTTTGTCGCTTGATATAATGCTCGTTTAAAAATCGATCAAAAGCTTTATTACAAAATTTACGGCCTTGGTCCATGCGCAAAGCTAGCATGTCGTATCCCGTATCTCGTTTGACAAGATTAATAACTCTTTTGAAGAACAGAAATGCCTTCAATTTTTGTTTAGCAAAATGGACACATCTATATGCGGTAGCATCTCTTTATATAATATATAATAAATGTAGCCGTTAAAGAGTAGGTGTTTTCTTACCTGATACATTTCCATGAAGTAGTTGTCTGGGTAGTTAACAATATTACTTGTTAGGGTCATATTTATACGAGGATTTTTGTTGTTTTCCTCGCATGCATCCCTCGCATGGGTATAGAAGTGAGTCGTTTGTATGGAGTGTGAAATCCCTTAAGCTTGCATGGCGACTCATTTGGTGCATTGTTAGCACATTCACGTATTCCATCCTTTTGTGCCAAAGCTGAATTTCAGAAGTAGAGTGGCTGGTTAACAAAGCAACCGAAGATAATTTCGAGGAAGTCGGCTGTTGAGGATGAGGCAGCGTACAAGTAGGATGTAGTGAGTGGTCTTTGGTTTTTGAGGTAAGAGAAGGTGCATTGAGTGGTCTTCGCAGGAGAATGACTTTAATGGTAAGTTTATAAAGCTTGCGTGCCCTGGTCCCTTCAAGAACAACCTTTCCATTGGTTGTTCATAACTCATAGCGACAGGGTAGGTGATGAATGAAACATTTCTTTTTGAAACGAGTCCAACAGAGAACAAATTCCGTCTGAGCTGCAGTACATATAGAACATTGCGTAGCACTCTTGATCGAAAAGTATCGTCAATCATGTATTTGATTTAAGTTGATCCTTGGCCTCGTACCCACAATTTTGTGTTATCCGCAATTTGAATTGTATGGAGACCTTTAGGGATATGTTCCATCGTGGAGAACCACTCATAATAATCCGTCATATGTTCACTTGCGCCACTATCTGCATACCATGTATCATTCACGGATTCAACAGCATATAATAACTGTATAAGTAGGTGTTGACAACAAACGCATAATTGTTATCAGATCCAAAATGTGAGTCATTATCCAAAGCATTAGAGGTACTCAAACTTTCAGCCATGTTGGCATCTTTCATTCCTCCATCTACGTTACGTGGATCCTTGCTATGTAATCGTTTCTTCCGTGGTTTAGTGTAATCAGCAGACCAGTATCCCATTTCATGACAATTGTAGCATTTCGTTTGAGCTTTTAGATCATACATATAATTGATATCTTGTTGTTGTTGCTTCTTCTTAGTTATAAATTTCGTTGGTCCTAGATACAATCAAGTAAAGAAGGCTTGATCAGCTTAAATATCACTTCCTCCTTGACGCTGAAGAAGACTCTCATGTCGAAGGAGTCGTTCGTCAAGGTGATCTACTGTCTGCTCGTTTTTGAGAACGTTAGACCATGTTGCAATGATACTGTTGAAGCTTGGTGGAAGAGTGTAAATAATCTTCAATGTAATCATCTTATCTAGGACTGTGTATCCTAAATCTGCTAGAAAAATAGTCATATCCATGATATTCTGAATGTGCATTGATATATCATCATATATCTGCATTTTAAAATCAAAGAACTTCCCCTGGAAAGTGAAGATACTCTCGGGTGTTTTTTTTGAGATGGAGGGAGCAGAGTTTCTGCCACATGAAAGCTGTTGTTGAACAAGTAGTAAGCTTACTCAAGATTTTTTGAAAAATTGATTTGCCGATGAACATCCTGGCGTTAGCGTTCTTCTCGTCCCAAGAATCAATGGCAAGTTGGTCTTTGTGAGAAGTAGAAACAAATCTAGAAGTAGAAGCAAATGCCAAAGTAGAAGCAGATGCAGGTCGCTTGACTGCTCTCCTCTACTTGCAAGACTTTCTTTGCCTTGAATACAATTTCCATGTGTTATTTTCTCATAAAAAATTGTGATCCGTTGAACATCTTCACTGGGATCTAGTCCTACTTGCCCATGTTGTATGTTGCTTTCACCGTTTAAAAAGGCAGTGGAGGGAGTCAAATAATGAGAAAGAGGGTGGTTAAATGTAGAGGAATAGAGTGATCCAGACAGAGAGTAGATTGAAAAAAAATGATATTAAAAGAAGGTAAGAACTCTATGGCGCAGCGTACTTGCGGGAAGGGCCCATAGTCTAGAGCACTTCAAATATTATGATACAGACTCATTGTGCAACAGTAATTAAAACTTTATTCATGTATATAAGATGTGTAGCAATTTCAGAAGACAAATCTTTAATGACATTCAAATGCCATTTTTTTATTGGACCTTCTTCAAAACTAACTATGACAATCTAGTCAACTTTAAGAAATAGGCTGGTGAGAAACTTATATGTGATGGATGTAAAATATTCAATGGAAGTTTTATCCAATAGCCTCCTCTTGTCCCAAATTTTGTTCCCTACTATTTAATAAGTTTTAGTTAAAATTTTACCCATCTCATTTTTTTAATGTGGTTTTTGTCATATAAGTGATGCCTTGGATCACTATCTTGTAACTTTGCAATAACCCATTGTATATAATGTTTATGAGCACCTCATTTACGGTGGTTTTGCCAAAAGCCTTCAACTAGTTCTTTAATCCATAGCTTTTGTGAGATAAGTATTGATGTCACTTTTCTCTTTTATTGACATTCCATTCAACTTGTTTGTTAATAACATGATTTGTCATTGGTCTCTTGCATTGAAATTTTTTTTAAGCACGTCCCATAAATCTACAAGATCTTTGTGTTGGGACACTGTTCCAATCAAGCTTTCATAAAAAAATAACTCTAGTAGCACCTTTGGAATCATGTATAAATAAATGGACAAATGAATGAGAAAGAAATAAAATATAAAACCAGTTTTCTTTTCCTTTTAGATGCAGCACACTAATTTGATCTGAGTAATAAATCCACAAGCACCATCATTTCTAACAATAAAAAACGGCCGCAAAGAGGGACACAAAATCTTTCTTCCCAATGCTTTTTCCACAAGCCGAGGCACAACCGAGCGAATGAACTGCCCCATTGCGAGTGCGCCGTCGCAGTCCGCCGTCGACAGCGGCGCTCACGTAAGCCAAGGGCTTATATTAGCAGTATGATACCACCAGGGCCATGGAGCGACGTGTCGAGTGACGTGAGCGATGGCTCCGAAGGCATCGACAGCGTCACAGTCGTAGGGCCACATAAATTGTGCCAAGCTTTCGTCGATGCTTGGATGCTTGTGTGTCCACTGTCCTTCGCCCGCCCGCCCGCCCGCTCGGGGCTCCGCTTCGGGTGTCGAGATCACCCCGTTCTGAACACGCCCCAACCCCATTCATGACCCCCGGCTTCATGTATTCCAGTATCTCTACTAATCCCCCCAGTCGCATGAGATTTGGGTAGATCGTTAGGGAGACTTCGACAGATGCGAGCACAGTTACCAGGTTTACAGTTCGACATAACCTAATCTGCTGGGTTGAAAGAGCAGTTCTGTGGGAAGGCTGGGTGGAGCTAGCGACGGTAGCTGCCGCATTGTATGGCACCGCTGAGAACCTAAGCTCGTTCCTTTTGGTTTCGTCATTGCGACTCCCTGCAGTTAGATCTCACCGTGTACGTCTTGCCACAGGTGCGTTCAATGACATCATTTCCTTATTGTTGCTGTTGCTGTTGTTGTATGATTGCTTCTCCTGCAAGCACCAGTATTCTATCAATATGAAGGATTTGCTGTTAGATAGCGATCAGATGCTCAGAGGTAAGTGATAATTTCACGAGATAAGTCATGTGCAGTATGGAAAAGCTCTTCCCAGTAAATATGATCAATATGAATTGGTGTTTCACTCGCGTTCTGATTGCAGCAACTCACACATAATCAAACATAACTTTTGAGGCAAAAAAGAATTTCTCTTTCCATAAATTTAATTGAAATAGGGGTCAATTCGTTGAGAGTAAAAGAAGACCCGTGAAGTGTTTGAAGGGTGGAAAGTGAAGTATTGAGTCGCCATTTCTGCAACTTAGGGGTTCTATAACCGTGAGGTGATTGCAGCAAGTCTAGCCAGTAAATGTTTCCACGTGGATGCATTTGCGTTAGGATTAGATTATTAGCACTGTGAATCTCTTCTGTCTATCTAGATTTTAGTGGCCTTCTATACGGAAATCGCTGGAAACTTTCATTTTCTATGAGCAGTGTCCCAATCTGTTCGTAGCCGGAAGTCCCACAACGTGCATCGGTGTATCTTGTAATCCATCTTGCATTAGCTCGCTAGAAGAAACGTATTGCACTCCTCTGAAATACTGGCTGCTCCCATGGCCTTTCCCGTTTCAGTGTGCAACCAGGAAGCTTAGTATCGAAAACACAGAAAAACAGTATAGAGAGTCAGAATTAAAGTTGTGGTGTTTATTTCCAGCACATACAGAATCGATGATGAATCTACTTGTTTTTATATGAGAAGATCCGGCGGCTGAATAAATGGCTCTTGCAATCATGCCTCCTGAAAATTGGAAGTCTATGATGTAATGTGGGATCAAGTTTTGGTGCAAGTCATCTTGTCATAGGTTTCTCATCTAAAGTAAATTACAAAAAGTGGTTCGGTTGCATATTCTGAAACGAGAGTATTATCATCATACTCCTGAAGATAACAATGAACTTGACTAGATCTAATTCCACAAGATCGGGCCCTTTCACCGTGGTCAGTGCCCTCAATCGTTGCTTCGACTTCTAGTTGGTGGTACTTTAGCCTAATGTTAACTATCGGTCACACTTAGAAGCCTTATTCATGGTTGATTAAGTTATTTTAGCCATGCGATATACTGTGAAGGAGGTTGCAGATAATTTTAGAGGAAGCTGGTTGTTTGAATGCAGTGAGTATCACCCCAAATAGCTAGGCTGCTTTAAACCACTAGATATGATTTCCGAGAGAAAAATTCGTAGACTGGCAAACAGCCGTGCATCTTGACTATGTAAATCTGAAAGTCGAGAATTTCAATTTTGAAGGTTTGAATCTCTTGGAAGATACTAACTCTCACTTGGGAGGAAGCTCTTGTTGATTTTCTCCGTTTTAATTGAACTTGTATCGGCAGAGCAGCATTTTCAGATTTGAGTGTAAATGTTTTACGTGCCATGGACTGGGCACAGTTGGAATCAAATTATGATACTCTGTCACCTACATAAGAAGACATGAGCTTTGGGAGGAGAGCCAATTCAGACATTTACAAGAGATTTTCTAGGAAGTAAGACTATCCAGTCTTAGCCGTGCTTCTTAACTCATTCGATCCGCAAGTAAGCCGATGTCCTGACCCCCTTCAAGGTCTCTCTTGATCTTGAGTCTATTTCAGGTTTCTGTGAACGTTTCTATTAGCCGTGTCTGTTTTGTATAGGAGAAATCACATCCTTAACATTGCCACTGGTGTGTGAAGCAAGGTTCATAGTGCAATGACCCAGTTCTGCCTATGGCTTAGCACAGCCAGAGGTAGACAAATGAGGTTTATGTTTGTGTGCATAATGAAGAAGTAACTGTGCCGCCTTGTGAACTGTCTTTGTGGAGCAGTTTGTTCATGAGGTATTTTTACCGTCATTACCATGCAGAAGATGAATATGTATTTACCAACTGTAATCGTGAGTGAGTGGATAGGCTCACGTGAGGCAGGATTTCAGGTGGTCTTTATGACTTAAACTGTTCAGCTGCTTTACTTAGAAAGATCTGGCGAATCAATATGCAATGCTCTTGGGATGTAACAGAAGAAAAGAATATACGTGTAGAATGATTGGCTGCGTTGGGTTATCCAAAAGCATCTCCAAGGACCCAGCAGTGCACTGTTGCTGAACTCGATGAACTGCGGGCCGAGATTGGCCAGTGCAAAGCAGTGTATCTTTGTACCCGACAAAACTAACTATTGATTTGCTCATGAACTAGCGCAGCAACCTTGGGATCGTGTGCCCTAAAGTTCGATCCGGAAATTTCTCTGAAGTCCTCACGCACGTCTCAGAAGTTGCCTTCATCAGGAATGTTCACGTACACAATACACCACCGAATTTACAGGTTACTAGTGAGGAGGCTCAGCCCGATTCTGGTTTCAAACTCGGTGCAATTAGGCTTGAGAGCTAATGGATACCCAGTTGCAACAGAAGAAACAAACAAGTTGCTAACCCTATGTGATTCTTCTCCTGTTTCTTTGTGTTAAATGCTAACCAATTCCAGCTACATAACTATCTTGCTGACGTGCTGTACAACTTGGAACACCCTGGGTCTTCGAATATCGATAGGAAAGGTTTGTTGAATCCAAGTTTTTTCGAGATGGGGCTTGGTTCACTCGTACAGTCGATGTGGCTGTTGCTGATGGTCCTTCCGTATTACTTTGGATTTCCGTCTCTATGCATGCTGTGGTAGAAGTACCGGAAACTATGATTCTTTGAGATCATATGTTTGATTCACAATCTTCTGGTTCTGAACTGTTGTTGTACGAATTCGTTTTTGATCGAGTGGGGCAATGTGATTCTGCAGCTCGTCTAGTTGGCTTATTAGACTTTTTAAGAAGGTCCTTCGAAAGGTGGTTGCAATTCTATTAGACCAAAGATTTGCCTAGAGCTTCTTTCAGAATTCAAATTGTTCAATATGATCTTCCGATAAGGTCCTGTGGTCTTCTACTCACGCGTGAGTATTAGGTAGCGCTGATATGTCTAATACTGACAACCTGTGGTAGCAGTTGAAGCTTCATACCACGATTGAAGTGTTTTGGGATATTTTTTTTCTTATTTTCCTTTTTCTACGATGTGAGCTTAGAGATGTTTTGATGTGACTTCACCTTGCATGATCTTATCATATCGAAGAGTCATCTGGAAGGTTACAACAGAAATTTGAAGTACAGATTTCTTTTGCTGCTTTCACTCCATTGCCGATCGGTGAGCACAAATGTTCAAAAAAGTTTGGACAATACATCCGCTCAGGTTCAGGCCATTGGTAGTTCGTTGACGTTATTCAGGGCAAGTGTGAGCGAAATTCGTTTCTCTGACCTAGTGAACAATCACCAATCGCTTGGTAATACACTATGTCACAAGCCCATCCAAGTAAGCCAGTGCATAGAACCTGAAAAAGTGCTTATTGTGAGATCTGAACTACTCGACTTAGCTGCTTTTGAATCACTAGAATAAGACAAGCCACAAGGACATCAGTAGAGAGGGAGAAGTCTGTCTCCAGGGAATGCAGGATGTGTTGGTATCCCTTAGCACAGGTAAACATCTCAAACGAAGAATCTTATACCTGCCTAAAAATATGGAATGTCTCAAATCATTATGACACAAGATGACGCCTGCTCACACTTTCCTATCATTAAATGATCAAAATGGACATTATGATGCTGCTAGAAGAACGCTTAACCTGTCTCTAAGTGGCTGAGCCATTCAGATATTTCTAGACCTGCCCGACCATACCGCATCAAAGCACATTAAGAACGTGGGTCCTGCGATTGGGACCACAAACTGATGGAAATAGGGAACATGTGGTTGGATGCTAATGAAAGTAGCTTCTTGAAGCACCGTCGCCAGACACAGGCCTCTGGAACTCGAAAGCCTCCTACCCACACCCTTCGGCGCCAGTCAGATTCCGTAAGCAAGTAAGAAATCGAAACTGAAAATTTCAGACTTCCACTTGAAGCAGAAAGGAGCGATATCTACTTTTTCTCTTTCTTGGAAGTATCACTCACTTTCTTGCAGAACGCATGATCTCCAACAGAGCTCCTAGTATCGCTGTGCGGAGATGCAACGATAGCCGGCCAATAGTCATAACGGTCTTTCAGGATAGATGGGTCTTCGATGGAGTTTTGAAGCATGACTCTTGCGCAGCCCCACAGTTAGGATAGAGTCGCCAAAGGTTCACAACTTTCGCGAGCTCAAGTTCAAAACGAAATTAAGGTTGCTTGGAGACAAATCTTGAAATTTGAACCCTGCGACCGCCAACCGATGGATAATCCTATTTCATTGTCACTTTTTGTAGGTGCCAGGTCTAAACTAGTGTCTTTTCAAGGTCACAGGAAGCTCGGCTCGTCACACAATCCCATCAAGAAGACCGTGATGCTCATCACCCCTGTATTACTCGTCGAAGTGAAAGCACCGAAGCTTGTACCTAGACAGGCTTAGGGTAATACATAGAGGCATAATGATGCGGGAGGTTTCTCATAGTTGGTGGCGGAAATTCCTCAGGCATCATGGTGCCAAATATAAGCATTCCGTCGAAACAAGAGAAAACCATAACGTTTGGTTCAACTAGCGTAATATTGAACCCTTCGAATTGACAGATTTGACAGCTCTTGTTTGATTATTACAGCCATTCGAACCGTCAGAATAGCGGCGCTTATACCTCGGTTGTTGAGGAAACCGAGAAGATTCATTTGGAAATGAACTAAACGAAACCAGTCAAAATTTAAAATTCCAGGAGCAGTGATGATAAATAAATAAACACAGAATAGACCCACGTGGTCACGGCTCTCACGGCAGACGGCCTGAGCAGCTTGACTGGACATAACGTGCTGTCCAATTGGAGAGACTTTACGATCCGTGTATGGGGGGGGGGGGGGGGGGGGGGACGGGGACACTTGATTGTTGGATTTCTGCATGCCTTGCCATTATCAGCTCACAAAAAGCTTGATCTCCGCCTCAAATGTGCGCTGTGCCCACTCAGTGCCTCCGGATCGATCTAATCCCTCTAGTTTCAAGGTTTTCGTCTATGTTGCCACTGGTCGGAAAAAAATACTGTCCTAACTGAGGGCTGCTAGCATATTATTTTAATTCACATTCTGGCGTATCCACAGCTCTGCTATTGTTGGTAATAGAGAGCCGGAAAAATGCACCTGGATTTTGCTTACCTTATGTTGAAAATGAAAATATGAATATGAAGCAACTCGATTCCGCAAATCCTTCAGTTCAACAGAATAAGGGCGAGGTGGTGCTGTCTATTAGTAGGCACAAAATTTGGGACGATTTTCGGCCAATACCAGAAAACAAACCCTAGATCAATTATTGCTACTTGCATACAGGACATGAAGGCAATGGAGTAAAGAATAGTACTGGGTTTTCCGTCGGAAAAACGGGATCCTGGCAGCTCAAACAAGAAACAACTGAGAGACTTTTCTTTACGTAAACACCAACACAGTTCTACATGTCTGTGTGTTGACCTGCAAATTGAGGAATCATCAGGAGCTGTTGCAACATTAATTCGCTGTGCGTATATAGCCTCTTAATGATCGTGCAATGAAGAGAATTCATGGGGCGGCTTGTCAGAAGAATTTCTCTTCTTTCTTTTTTTTTCTTTTTTTTCTTTCAATGTCAGCATTTTTGGTCATATGGGCCCAATCACCAGTGGGAGTAGGTTTTGGTGATATAATACTAATCAGAAAGTAGATAATTTGGACCAAATTGCCTTATTGTTCTTGTACTGTGAACACGCAAGTCTCAAGTCCGAAGGTCAGGATTGATCTTTGACAGGAGTAAATTACTTAGGTTTTGACGAAGTCTCCAAAGGGAGTAAACTTTGTAGGTATCAACGATCTTGCGAAATTGGCGTAGCCATCTGATGGGACTCTTCGGTCTGTGACGGGACGGAAACTGAAAATAGGATAGGAGCCTCGAAAGATTCGCAGATGTTACGATAGTGACCAGTGCGATTTCTCTGTGAACGTCCCACGGCACGCTATCGCGATCTCGCTTTCCTGACTTCCTGCAATTCTGTTCTTCTGGACAGTACTTAAAGAAGGTTTTGCAGATTGTGGTCACAGTCTACAAATCGCTCTCTCCCTGTGTGTGTCTCTGATGGCTTTAGGATCTCCACCAATTTTGTACCCGCGTGGACAGTCGCCGAATCCGGAGCAACACATATTTCTTCCAGCCGACGCCTGTTGTGTGGATCCTAAGTGTCTCCCCTTGGAAGCCGCAGTTTGGCATGAAGCACTTATTCCTTTGCGCATCCATTTTGTGACTGCTTGTATTGAGTCGAATCCAATTCCTTGCCTTCTACTTCCTTCCAATCTAGATCACTCCTGGTTTTTCACATTGTTTGGTTGTTGGGGGTCATATTGTTTGTATACCTTTTTTCGCACGAAATCTTCAATTTGAAAGACGCTGTTGGAAACTCTAATTTCGAATTTCTGCAGCCACACCCAATAGTTTGAGGTCTTGTCGGTATCTTCCTTTGCGCGCCTACTTCAGTGACTGCAGAAAGTCACTGCAGTCACTACCGGGGACGAACATACTAGCACTGTTAATCTCACTATACTCGTCAATCTTCAGTTGTCCATGCACGATTTCTCCCTAAAATTATTGAGGGGATATCAGAGTTTCGTGCCAAGCTGTGTGCAACCAAGGGATTTCTCACTTCATGGTTCGTCTTCGACTAGTATTCGCCAGGACAAGCATGGGCTCTGAGCAGAGTTTGTTTGCGCGGATCTACTATACCTCGCCCAGTTTGCAGCGTGAAGCCTCCTCAACCAAGAAAAACACTATTCATGGCAATGAGACTCTCGGCCTACTTTTGTTGGTCGTTTCTTGATTCTGGTTTTCATACTCTTTATTCATTGTTACCCAACAGAACACTGTTTACAATGTGCTTTGCATGAGATAGGGAGGGCTACAAGTAATTTGCGATATTCGGCGTTCTCAAGCAGCAGTAGCTAATTATTTCGACATTTTGATCCATGGTTGACAATTATGTACGAGTCTAGAGTGGACACATGTGTTTCTTCCGGTTTTGCAGGAACTGCGTTCTGAGTATGCACAAGTAGTGAGTGCGAGGAGTGGCAAGACCTCGGCTTTGGTTTCTGATTCCATTCATATCTCCCTCGGAGTCGATACGTTGCTGTCTCACGTTTAAGACCTGTTAGCAGCAGACCAGAGCAACAATTCTTTGGATTGTTACAGCTTTAATCAGAACCTGCTACACTGTCCAGCAGCAAGTGACTCTGAGCTAGACGTACATGAAGCACAAATCTTATGAATGACGTACATGACGAACGATGGGCTTCGTAAAATCTCATTGATCAGAGCGATAGAACACGATAATTATTTTGTAGTATACGATTTTTATTCTTGTATCCTTAGTGAATGTTGTTCCTATACACTAATGGCAAATGATGCAATAGCAACTCTGTGATGTAATATTGCAACATCAATTTTTCTCTTCTGTTTGTAAGAATCGCATAATGGAATTACCTGCAACATGTCAATCCGAGATCATACTCGGCATGAAATCTTGGTCATTCCTAATGGCGCTTCGAAGACTGTAACCTAATTAACTCAGACCTGCACAATTCGACATTACGCTTCTTCACTCAAAATGACGAGTCGTTTGGTGGGATCTGCGAACATTTAAAAAGCCCATGTTCGTTTCGACAACTGCCAAAATGTTATTTGTCTCTTTCACATTTTCTCAAACATCTTTCATAATAAGTTTGAAAAATATTCCAATTTTGGAACCAAATTTCCAAATATGTATGTACCTTCACTTTGGTATCACCACCGCAACACCTAACCAACTTCATCTAGACACTATCTTAAAACTTAGTTGAGTACAAGTTGCAGCATTTATACAGCATCTACCCTCACTTCTCTCGCATGCGTCACGCAATCAGACGTCCTCGTTCACTAATCCACACCTCCTCCAGGGGCATTGCAGTGGCAGACAAAGCACAAGTCATCTAGCCATAGCCACAGCATCAACCTTAAGAGGCCTAGATGATTGCGGGCGTCGACAGTATCTATCCATCAATAATGCACCGAAAATGAAGCTCTCTTCAAGGATAACTGTTTCACGAAAGCACGTTTTCCAGGGACCAGATTCGCGATTTTGAATATGAGCATTGAAACCTAAAAATGAACACGTGATTTGCCGATCCTTTCTTTCCGAAAATGCCCGTAGTGTCCAGATGTGGCTGGCGCACAGACCGACATGCGCCACGCACCCATTGTTTATTCTCAGATCCTGACAATCTCCAGCAAACACTTTCGAAAAGTGGACTAGCTAAGCCTAGATGATTGGATTTTTAAAATTTTATTGAATTCAGGGGCTTCAAGTAGCAGAAAGGATCTATGCCTCAATATACTGTGCAAGAAGGGCTGTCAAATCTGATTAGAGCGAGAGGCTGAAGCACAAGCTGGGTCGAAAATGGACCGCGTTAAACCTACGCAATGTCTTATGATAGCTGTGGTCTAACCGTGTACTACAGTTCCTATCCTCACCGGTATTTGTTTCATGTGACCTAGGTGTTAATCCTACCGTCTCGGCGTTGATCAAGGCCACCGGCAAACTGCATGGTTCGACAGTTCGAAGCTACTGCAAGTAGAGGGGGCATTCTCTGGAAATCTGATTCGGATCGTCAGCAAGTTGGTTTATTCAAGTTTCAATTCCGTGGACCGTTCAACTTCTTAAGCTCTGAACAAGCCACTGGTCATTTTCGCTTCTAGCCAGGGCCCAAACTTGTCCAATCATGCAAGCGCTAACAACCAGAGATCACGTCTACTCTAACACAACAGAAAGAAGTAGCCTTTCTGATACGCGTACATGTTTAGTTATTCAAACTCAACTCTGAATCGATGGATCCGATCCGGTGCTACAGTCGAAGACTGTAATCTGCCTAAGGTTCGCAACTTGAAAGGACACCTAGACAGATGGTCCTCGGAGTCTTCCTCGCTGGGGTGGTTTCCAACCGGAGATGGTGGACAGTCTAATCGCTAGGTCTTGGTTTCTAATGTTTATCTACGGTCATTCAAGTGATGGCTTTCGCTTGGATTGATTAATTTGAGTCGCGTCGATATTACCGCGCGACACACGTTTTGATATGACCAACGGCATTTCGGAAGAGGAGGACTGAATACAACCAGCGAAAACCGATCTTCAAAGTAATGAAGCTTTCATGATCACATTTCTAGCTACACCAGTCAAGTTGTGGATCTTCTGTGAGAGGAAGAGAGGCATTTACATTAGATAAGGTGAGTATACAGTTTGGTAGTGCGTGGACGTAGTTACTAGGGCATGGCATAACATCACAAATCCTGGTTTGTTACTTCTAGACGATAAATGGAGAACTTGTAAATTCATTTTGATTAAATCACGAAAACTTTGATATTTAGGATAAGTTATGACTGAAAGAATAAATGTTACTGTGCAATTTCAACATAATATTAAATATATAGGTAAAATACTTCATTGTACCTCACCACAAAAAGAATGAGCCACAACTTGTTACAATGTAACTCGCATATGCAGTATATTTATTTTTAGATATGCGATATTGTTTCTAATAATAATTTCTCAATTTATGATTTTTAATTTGTATCAAATGATTCTTCAAGCATATCAAAGCAACTAAATTTTTCTAAATTTGTGTTATCAAGAGATGCGTCTAGAATTTAGTTTGTGATCACTCGATCATACGAAAGGAAAACAATCTTGCACAGTTTCAGTAATCGAAGAAATCAACGAAAACAAACCAGCTAGAACTAAAGCAATCAAGCAGACTGGTCGCACATAGCACTCTTCGAACTTGTTTTCCGATGCCTTGGTCCTGATGGCGACTTCACATGTTGCGTTACCTTCGACACATATACACTAAAAAATATATACATATACACACGTATGTATTTATATACATATGTCTGTACTTTGTATATAAAGTTAGCCGTGCGCCGAGAGCTCTGTTCGATGATTTAGCCATTGTGAACACACCAGTGCTGTGTAGAGCGCAAATCTCGGTGACTCTCAGCAGAAGCCAAGTGCTAAAGAGAGAGTGCAGTGTCGTCATCTGACGAATCCCTTGCCCTCCAAGTGGGTCCTGCAGGAAAAATTGTCTAGAATCCACTCTAAATATCGACATCTAGATGTTTGGAATTTAGCTATTTCCTGCATCGAAGAACTGAGATGGCACCTTCGGGTTCCCCTTTCTTAGCGTTTGATGCTTTTTCGTGATTGTCGGTTCTGGCACTTCACGTGCTTTGTTCCATAGTGTCTGTTCACAAGCGCCAGATATTTAGAATAAAAGCTAGAGAAGGATAAAAATTGCTTTGGAGAAAGAGGAGTGGCTTTTTCGCGAGTTAGAAATAAGGGATTGAATGTTCGACGAATCTTGCTGGATGGAATCTGAAAATACACCAGTTATGCCACAAACGAAATGTAGATATTTGCAGTTCTCGGTCTGCCCAATTCCTGCAGTATTTGCAGTGGAAGTGGGCCAACCATTGCTTTATTGAGCGGCGCTGCGCTGAACTTCCGCTCCGTTGATCAAATGATTGTGTATATCTCCACATGTTGGATACTTGCAAGCTCGCTCGAAGGGTAATGCAACGCTTACACTTCTACGAACTCTAATAATCTGCATGATATTTTGTTCACAGCGCCAACGACACATGACTTCCAAGCAACGCCGTCAGTTGATGCATATCAACACATGGTTATTATCACTTTGTTGCAAAACCGAATTTGTATGAATACTTGATATTTCAACCTGAACACCCGAGCTGCAGTAATTCGGATACTCCAATGCATGAAGATAGAGATTGACTTTTAGAATCTTCAATGAATCGCGGCCTTTCACGATAAGTGACGGCTGGAAGAGGAGATGCGCTTGGCGGGCATCGTGGGCGCTAGGCGGCCACAGTTTTCGATGTGTTTGGCCTTAGCAAGTGTGGCGAGTCCCTCTAAAATTCTGTGGTAGCGAGAGGTTGGTCTAGGTGGATCTGTATACACGCTCTAACCACCTTTTTGAACCAGTCTTTCATCAACAGACGACGTCAACGACATTGTATTTGATATTACACTCAATCTAACATTGCAAGCCATAGGCAAGTGGTGACATTGACGAACAATGTCTGATTGCTGGATTCTCATGATCCGAGGTTGTTTTGCCTGAAGATTTCTGTTCAATACTTACTGCAACTTTTCGGCGTCTGCCAGTCGAAGTCGCCGGATAGAACCTCAGAAAGAATGTGTGAAGTTGAGCATTTTCTCCCCAGATTTGTTATTTATTAGTTATCAGAAGGTTCAGTAATTTGAAGCTGGAAAACCATGCAGTAAACCCAGGTTCAGTTTTCCTTTCTCCTCATTGTCCAGTTCACATGTTTCATTTCTTATTTCCATTCATGTGGCTGCATGTTTCTCCTCTTCCATATATTTTGAAATTTTTTTTTAACAAAATAATAACTTGATGTATACACATGTATAATTTGAAAATTATTCATGATTGGATTACATATTTTTCCTACTTGTAGCAATTTATTCTTAACCTAGAGAAAAAAAGAAGAGGAAAAGAAAACAGGAAAGAAAAACTTTGATACATGTCTGGTCGGAATAAATCAAACGAGTCCAACAAGTATTAATGATTTTCAATTATTCAAATACAATGCAGACAGTCCAACTTCATTCAAAACATTCCGGAGAAATATTTGGACATTTTGATACCAATAGGTTTTTCTAGAAGCAATTGTTACCTTTGGTAACATAGTTTTTTCACAACTTGTCTCACAACATTTGGTTTTGAGTGGTGGATTGCATAAATTGAGCGTACATTTCTGCCAACGACTAAAAATGATATTGTGCATGATAAGCATAATTCTAGTGAAGGTTGAAAGGTATTGATACTAGACTTGCAATGATTCTCTAACTAAGTAGTTAAAGCCTTGGAAACATGTAGAATGGAAAGTGCAAACTATGCAGATTATAGAAAGAACTCTAATTGCTATAATGTATTTTCTATTTTTTTTTCATGAACTTCAATAGCCAAAAAAATCTGATTATAAATACTTGGAAAACTAATCTGAATTTTTATTCAAGTGTTGTTGGATTCTCACCAACTTCCAAGTGGTCATACCTAAAATATCACATATTAATTCTTGGGCACTTTATACAATTGATCTTTGTTTATTTATCCATCTTGTACTAGTAGCCTTTAAATGTAATCCTTTGGAATACCATGCTACTAGTCATGTTGCTTAAATGCAAGGACCTTTGTTTTTTTTAACTAATTCTTAAAATATTATTAATAGATTTAATTGATTAGTAGACTGAAGGTGATAATGTTTCCTAGACCTTCTTATGACTAAGTTCCAATGATTGCTGATTAGAATACAAAATGACATCTCTATGGTATCTTCATTTATAACCAATTCGATTTGATGTTGTATACTACTTCCTACAAGGATTAGTAAGGTAGCAAACGGTTTCTTAGAACTTGCAATCATTTCATTTACTAAAACCTAGTCACTTAATATGATTGAGTTAAATGACATAGAGTGAGTAGTTGCTTACAAATGTCATCTATCTTGACAGGTTCCTAGATCGATTTAAGATAGAGTGAGTAGTTGCTTACAAATGTCATCTAGCATGACAAGCTCCTAGATAGATTCAATATCATTGTTGAAAAACAATTTGCAAACCTACTTTGATTATTTTGAACTTGACTCTTCTCATCCCAATAGCTCACAAAAATGTTTTTAACTACATGTAGTTTCAGATAAGTGGATCAAGAAAAAAAAAAAAAGTCTATCAATAACATAACACTAGTTAAGAAAAAAAACAGTCTATCAATAAAAAAACATCATTTGTATAATGTGCCCAAGAGTTAAGTTGTGGTACTTAAGATATAACCACCTGGTTGTTGATGAGAATCCAACACAACACATGAATCCACGTAGCAAGCAGAAACACTTCATGAGCCACTGAAAAGAAAATAGATCTTGGAACCCAGCAGCCAACTACCCAAAGTACAAATCCAGTTCATCAGCTCACCATTTAAGGCAGAAGACTAAGAGGAGTCAGTAATGCCCATAAGTCTACAATTGAATTTACCTCACAACAAGCATGGCTAAGACTCTCTTCAAACAACGTCTGAAGGCAATATGCTGCTAGGTGGAGATTCGGAACACTCTACAGTGGACGCACCTCTACCATGCCAGTTGCATACAAGTACAAGAGCTCGACGTTCTCACAAGGACTCTGAAATGTCAGGAAACACTCGAGCAGCATGAGAATGAGGATTATGCGGCGTCTGGATATTCTGGCCCATGAGCTGGTTGAGACACACATCCACACACTCTAACACAAGGAATAATGGAAGCAGCCTTAACCCGGCTTTATGGAGGTTTCAGAAAAGGCAGGATGGTCTCTTCTTTAACCATGATACAGAGAGAACAAGGGTAAAAACTCAACCATACACTTGGTCTATTAAAAGTTCCAAAAGCGCTTCAACAAAAACGATCGATTATGACGCCACCCCAACCAAATGGAGGTGGTCTGCAATCACTACCCCTGCAACCACCCAGACACTCCAAACACGAAACAGCACAGAGAGAAGGGTGAACAGATTTGGACCTCTGCTCATACATGCAAAGGCTGTAGAATGAAGATGGATCCCATTCCCACAAGTTCCGTTCCAAATACAAAATCTGTCCCAGGGGTCGTGCACGAACTTCCAGGCCCCCTACCCTCCACGTATTGTACCTCCCCTGTGAGATCCAACCCATCCTAGTCAAAGGCTATTCTTCCATGCGGTACCTGAGTGTTACTAAACAAGACAATAAGACATCGGGTTGTATGGTTATTCCACTGTAGTTACTCCCAAGGAACGCAACTGATAGCAAAGTGCGTGCACAAGCCTGAGAGCTACTTGACTTACTGCAACACTGCAATAGCGAGAGAGCCCAGCGCAAGGCTTTGCCCAGTGCAAGATAGCGACGTCATCGACCTCGGCACACCCAGCTTATCCAAAAAAGGATGATAAAAAGCCGCTGGTGCTTTCATTCATTATGGCTCTTTTCTGTCCATACATTCATCATGTTCTTTTCTGTTACTCATCAGCTTCTCTGTTGTGTGGTCCTCCAAATTGCTTTCACTCGTGGGTTTGCATGAGGGGTTCTTTCTTTAGTTTCCTAATACTTGCTTGGTGCATCTTTTAATGAACTAGAATCTTGGGCATGTAGACGAGGTTTTTGTCTTCTACTTTTTTCGATTTTTTTATTTTGAAATAATCAATATAATGATATGTTGGTCTATGAAATCAGAATAAAAGAGGTCACATTAAATAACAAGGAAATTGTTATAGAAAGATTTTCTTTTGTACAGTTTAATCAATTCTTTGAATTTAGTTATTATTATTATTATTATTATTTTATGGTACTGCCATAAATAATGTCAAGATTCTTAGGTTTTCACTAAAATCCCCAATGAGAGAAGCAACTGTGACTGTATACACAGAACCAGACACTGAAAAAATGTGCAATCTTGATTGGTTAAATAGTCCAATTTTAATTTCCTTAAAGCTTTGTGATCTCATCTTTGAACTTAGGAATAGGCACCCCCTTGATAGAAATCTGTGATAAAGAATTTGAAAAATATTTTAAATGAGTCAAGGTCTTTAATTATGGATTGGTGTAATAGTTGAAACACAAATGTTGGTTGCAAGTCTTCCATACAGTTGAATAAACATGAGCAATGTATTTTTTTAAAAAAGTTCGTGGACCTTTCTAAAGAATTTTGGAGGAGCATCACAAAGGGGAGTGAAAGGAAAAGATCCCAAAATTCCTATTGTCTTGTAAAGTGGAAATTTAGTCTTTATCATATCAAAAAACAACCAATCTAATTTAAGGAAAATATATCATGGACTTGTTGCATAAAATGATTATAGTAAAAAAAATTTTTAGTTGACATAATATGAATGCTAATTAGTAGGTGGTTTTTATCTTGTAAAATAGAATTATTCCATTTTGGATACTAATCTTTGGAAGATTTTAAGTATCAAAGTTAAGACACTTCTTCTAAGCTTTCTTAATGTATGACTAATATTTTAATCTTGTGTTTAAATTTTAAATAGTAAAGGATGTCTGCCTTTTTTCCTCCTTATAGTATGTTATAATATTCACTCATATAAATTCCAACTTCAAAGATCAATATTTTGAATTATCACTTCTTCTTGATTTCACCTCACAAGCATAAGTTCCAATATTTAGAATCTACCTTATGAATTGACTTAAACAAAGACATTTAATTTACTTATGTTTTATTTAAAGAAGCAAGCTCAAAGTACTCTCAATCCACCTTATCAAGGTCAAATATTTTTGACATAAAAAGCATACTATTTTTCAATTCTAATCTCTTTCTATCTTTGTTTAAGTAGTTCTCCTCCCAAACTTATTTCTTTGCCTATCTTAATTCTTCCTTTTAGACTTTGTAATAAATATTGAATAAACATCAAAATATCTTTATAATTCTAAAAATAATAAGTGTACACTTCTTCATCTTAAAATAAATCACATAAGATGCCTAATATTATGAATATACATATTTATTCTAATAATTATTTATATGATTAAATAGAAGTAGATAAAAATAGATGAATTTCATAATATCTTCTAAAAAAGCTTCTTAAATGCTTTTTAGATTTTGCTTTGACTTTACTTGTATTTATAATTAATTGATAGATTAAAAACTTGATCAATAAATTAGCCATGTGTCACATGTGTTAATAGCTTATAAAATAAGTTGACTTTGTGGCTATCATGGATATACATATTTACTTCAATAATTACATATATGATTAAGCAGAAATAGATAAAAGTACATTAATTTCATAAAATCTTCTAAAAAAGCTTCTTAGAAGTTTCATAGACATTGTTTTGACTTTACATGTATTTTTAGGTAATTAATAGGCTAGAAACTTCGTCAATAAGTTAGCCACATGACTGTCATGGACATACATTGGAAGATTCTTCGAATATTCTTCGAATAATCTTCTAGAATATTCTCTAAAGATTCTCTAAAGATTCCTTTAGAAGGTTCTAGAAGATTCTTAGAATATTCCCTAAAGATTCTATTAGAAGGTTCTAGAATATTCTTAGAAGGTTCTAAAATATTCTGATAGATTCTAGGAAGTTGCTCGAGAAGTTTCCTAATTAGTAGAAGTTGTTGGAGAAGCGTCCTAGTTAGCGGAAGTAGCTCGAGAAGCTTCCTATTCAGTAGTATATATAGGAGTCGAGGCTGAAGGGTTCTTCAGTCTCGACAACACATCTCTTGGAGTTCTAGCTCACCTTTCTGGTGTTGTTCTTGTACTCATCTGTTTAATCTAGTTCTGCCACTTCTTCTTGAACTTCTTGTTAGATTTCAAGTCTGTATTTTGTGTCCGTGACAGTTTGTCGAGATTACATTTTCAGTGGTATCAGAGCTAGTTCCTTCTTGTTAGAGAGTGGATTACCCCTCTTCTTGAAGGTGTGCTAGTGTTTTAGAGGTTGCGGATTACCCTCCTCTAAACTGATATCTCTTCTTTCTCAATATTGGAGCCTTATTCTTCTTGGAGAGAGTGGATTACCCCTCATCTTGGAGTCTTAAGGCGTTTTAGAGGTTGCAGAGTACTCTCCTCTGAACCAATATTGTCCTCTTGTCAAAACTCTTTTTTCTTCTTTTTGAAGGTTAGCCGAAGGTTAAGACGTTAAAATGGCTGAAAGTTTGGAATCCAAACTAGACGCCATCATAAATGCTCTTGCCTCGTTGTCACATAGGACAACAGAGATCGAAGGAGTCATGGTAGGACTCCATAACAATGGAGCATCTGGGATAGCGCCATCTAAAGCATATCAGCCTCAAACTTCTGCGCCAGAAGAAGCAGTTCTACCTCCATTTCAACAAGATCGAGTAGTCCTACAACAAAAGGAGCCTCGAGTTAGTCTTCCGGATAAGTTTGATGGAACTCGTTCCAAGTTTCGAGGTTTTGTCAACCAAATCAGGTTGATAACAATTTTACAGCCCGAACGTTATCCGACGGAGGAAGCGCGTGTTGGGCTTGTTGGAACCTTGCTTACAGCATAAGCTCTGTCTTGGTTTACTGCCTTGTTCGAGAAGCGATCGCCAATCCTGAGCAATTTTGAAACGTTCTTGGAGGCGTTTGCAGAAGCATTTGGCGAGCATGATAAAGTTCGATGGGCTACAACAAAGATCCGATCGCTACGACAAGGAACACGCTCTGCATCAGTCTATGCCTCGGATTTCAGACAATTGGCAAGTGACATTAATTGGGGTGAAGAGGCGTTGGTGAGTCAGTTTTATTGGGGCTTGAAGGATGATGTGAAGGACTTGCTGTTATCTCTTCCTGATCCTCAAACGCTCAACGAAGCTATTAGCCAAGCTGTAAAGTGTGACAACCGCCTATTCCAGCGTCGCCAAGACCAACGTCCAAGACACCAAATGACTCGTTACGACGTGACTATGTCTGCAAATAGCTTAAACTCACATTCGAAGACAACAGACATGCAAATCGACACGGCGCGTGTCCGATCTCTTACTCCAACAGAGAAGAAACGGCGTATGGAGGAAGGGTTATGTTTGTACTGTGGAGAAGAAGGTCACAAGGTTGGAAATTGCCCAAAGAAGCAAAATTGGCACCCTGTCAAGACTAGAAGTGCGATGATTCCGAAAAACGACGACGCCCAGCCACAGTAGGAACCGTGCGGCTGGACAATCTAATATCACGACAACAATTAGGTTCCTCCTTCTCTCTCCAACCTGCCCGTTGTTTTACAATTCCTTTGTTTTTAGGCCCTCAAAAACAAAAAAACTTTAGCTTTATTGGATTCGGGGGCATCTACTTGTTTTTTAGATGAAGAGTTTGCTAAACGCCACAAGATCCGTTTAGTACAAAAGTCGAAACCTGTTCACGTAGAGGTGATAGATGGACGACCCTTATTGTCAGGCAACGTTACCCACGAATCAGAACCTATAGAAGTGGTGTTTAAGGACCATAGTAGTCACGTTATTTTTAATATTATTAGAACCCCATCAAGCCCTGTTATCCTTGGTCTTTCTTGGTTAGAAGATCATAATCCGTCCATTGATTGGAGGCTACGAAGGATAACATTTCCTGAAAAAAATAATAATAAACCTGTTGGTAGAACCTACATGAAGAAATCCATGTTTATTGGAGCGAGAGCGTTCCTAAGATCGTCCAAGGAAGGCGCACCATTTGTCATTTATGCAGCTCCAACTAGCGGCGAGAATATCTCAACATCGAATATACCAGAGCAATATAGGGATTTTGAAGACGTGTTTCAGAAGAAGAACGCCGATATACTGCCGAAACATCGACCATATGATTGCGCCATAGACTTAGAGGAAGGAGCGCAACCACCTTTTGGTCCAATATACAACCTATCGCAGACGGAGTTGGCAGAATTGCGGAAGTACATCGATGAGAATCTAGCCAAGAATTTTATTCGACATTCAAAGTCGCCAGCTGGAGCACCAATCCTATTCGTGAAGAAAAAGGATGGCTCACTGCGGATGTGCGTGGACTACCGAGGACTCAACAAGGTGACCAAGAAAAATCGCTATCCCTTACCTTTGATCTCCGGCCTCTTAGATCAACTTGGACGTGTAAGGATTTTTACAAAGATTGATTTAAGAGGAGCCTACAACCTTGTGCGAATCAAAGAAGGAGATGAATGGAAGACAGCCTTTCGTACAAGGTATGGCCATTTTGAGTACAATGTCATGCCTTTTGGTCTTATCAATGCTCCAGCGGTCTTTCAGCATATGATGAACGACATCTTTCGGGAGTACCTCGATGACTTTGTTGTCATCTATCTGGATGATATTTTGATATTTTCCAAGAATGAAGAAGAACATGAAAAGCATGTTTGTTTGGTTCTTGAAAAACTACGCGAACGAGGACTCTACGCCAAGTTGGAGAAGTGTCAATTTCACCAGAATGAGATGGAATTTTTGGGCTTCATTGCGACTACAGAGGGCTTGAAGATGGATCCAAAAAAGGTAGAAGCAATTATAACTTGGGAAGTTCCGAAGACGGTTAGAGATGTTCAGTGTTTTTTTGGATTTGCTAACTTCTATCGGATCTTCATCAAGAATTATTCTCAAGTTGCTGCACCACTCACGCGTCTAACAAGCAAAGACAAGCTCGAATGGGGATCACAAGCAGCAAAAGCATTTCAAGATCTCAAGACGGCATTTACTACGGCTCCAATCTTGGTACACCCTGACTTTGGAAAGGCTTTCTATTTAGAGACCGATGCTTCAGATTTTGCTTTGGGAGCTGTGCTTTCACAGATGGGCATAGACAAGAAGCTTCACCCAGTTGCGTTCTATTCACGAAAGTTCTCTGCTGCTGAGATCAACTACAAGATCCACAACAAAGAGTTGCTTGCTATAGTGGATGCCTTCCAAGAGTGGCGTCACTTCCTCGAAGGAGCTGCACATCCAGTGACTGTTTATACGGACCACAAGAATTTGGAGTACTTCATGACAGCTCGAATTTTGAATCGTCGTCAAGCTCGATGGAATATGTCTCTATCACGATTTGACTTTATTATCACCTACCGCCCTGGAAAACAGCAAGGATTATTTGACGCAATATCGAGGAGATCGCATCTTGCGCCAAAGGCTGGAGAAGCAGCGTTTGATCGACAATGTACAACATTGTTGAAACCAGAAAAATTCAGGATTTTTGCTACTGTTGCAACTATCGATGATGGCTTCCTCAGCGAGGTACGTACTGCGACCATTGAGGATTCTATAGCTCTTGACATCAAACAACGTGTCGATAATGACAAGTTTAAGGTGGAGGGAGATCTTCTGTATTTTGAGGAGCGGTTGTATATCCCGAAAGGATCAACTCGACTCCGATTACTTCAATCTCGCCACAACTTTCCAGCTGCGGGACATTTTGGATTCAACAAGACTTTAGAGCTCATTTCACGAGATTTTTGGTGGCCCCAAATGTGGAAGGATGTGAAGGAATTTGTCCTTTCTTGTGATGTTTGTTCAAGATCCAAGATCCCTCGACATCGTCCGTATGGACTTCTCCAGCCATTGCCTATTCCGCACCGACCATGGTCTTCAGTTTCTATGGACTTCATTACGGACCTACCGCCATCGAATTCATTTGACAGCATCTTTGTTGTGGTGGATCGATTTACAAAGATGGCGCATTTCGTGCCTTGCAAGAAAACATCGTCAAGTGAAGACACCGCAAGACTCTTTCTTGATAACATATATCGTTATCATGGCCTACCAGATGATATCGTGTCGGATCGAGGTACTCAGTTTGTATCCAAGTTTTGGAGGTCCCTCTTTGAGATATTGAAGGTGGATATTAAGCTCTCTTCGGCTTTTCATCCTCAAACTGACGGTCAAACGGAGCGGGTGAATCAAGTTTTGGAGCAATATTTACGATGCAGCATCAACTATCAACAAGATGATTGGACTGCATATCTACCGCTTGCTGAGTTCGCATACAACAACACTCTTCATGCGTCAACTCAACAAACACCATTCTTCTCCAACTACGGATACCACCCCAAGCTCGATTTATTGAGTTCTTCAGCAAATAACAACCCAGCAGCTGAAGGATTTGTGAAGCAACTATCGGAGCTTCAAGCGACGTTGAAGCTTCAATTGCAATCTGCCCAAGAGAGTTACAAGGCATCTGCAGATAAATATCGAAATGAGGCGCCTACTTTTAAAGTTGGAAGTAAAGTATGGCTTCTTCGACGGAATATCAAGACCAAGCGGCCATGTGACAAATTGGACTATCGGAGATTAGGGCCATTTGTTATCGAGAAGCAGATCAATCCGGTGGCATATCGTCTGTAGTTACCAGCTACTATGAAGGTACATCCAGTCTTTCACGTGTCTTTGTTGGAACCTTATCGAGAGTCAGCTTTTTTCCAAAGAGTACAAAGTCCGCCACCAAGTATCGAAATTGAAAACCATGAGGAATACGAGGTGGAAAAGGTACTAGATTTACGGCGTAATAGGAGAAAATTGGAGTATTTAGTGCATTGGAGTGGATACGACATCAATGAACGAACGTGGGAGCGTGCCGAAAATCTTGCCAATGCACCAAAAAAGGTACAAGAATTTCATCAACGATATCTTCATAAACCTAAGCCGATTCAACGATAGCTTCTTGCTGAAGCTTGCTCATCAAGTAGCATAAAAAGGGGGGAGGGCACCTCCAAAACCCATAGTTCGATAGTGTAGAACTTTGTTAGCAACTATAGTTTGCTCTCATCATTTTAGCCTTTGGACATGGATAGTCAAGATACTACACTTGTTATGTCATCTCAAGCGACTAGCTCACGAAGACGACCGCGAGATGAAGAACCGCCTGCACCACGACGACGTCGGAGGATACCGAGCTACAGATCGCTAGTAATTGTATTTGAGGTCGAGCCTGCCTACGACGGTCAACCAGAAGGTGTGTTTGGAGGACAGTTTCACAATGAAGACACAGAAGTCCACGCTTGGTCAAAGGTTGAAGGTGTTGGTCACTACCGTTGGCTCCAAGGGCCGATGAATCATTTGCCTCGCGAACAACAATTGGAATTCATAGCGGATGTGATGCGACAGATTTTCATTTTCTTGCGTTGGTATTGACTGATAACAACATTGCTTCTCGGAGACCTCGAAGTTAGAAGAGGAGGTGATGTCATGGACATACATTGGAAGATTCTTCGAATATTCTTCTAGAATATTCTCTAAAGATTCTCTAAAGATTCCTTTAGAAGGTTCTAAAAGATTCTTAGAATATTCCCTAAAGATTCTGTTAGAAGGTTCTAGAATATTCTGATAGATTCTAGGAAGTTGCTCGAGAAGTTTCCTAATTAGTAGAAGTTGTTGGAGAAGCGTCCTAGTTAGCGGAAGTAGCTCGAGAAGCTTCCTATTCAGTAGTATATATAGGAGTCGAGGCTGAAGGGTTCTTCAGTCTCGACAACACATCTCTTGGAGTTCTAACTCACCTTTCTGGTGTTGTTCTTATACTCATCTGTTTAATCTAGTTCTGCCACTTCTTCTTGAACTTCTTGTTAGATTTCAAGTCTGTATTTTGTGTCCGTGACAATGACACACATATTAATAACTTATGACTTTACATGTTTAAGCTAATTATATAGCACACATATAGAAAACTTACCTTACAAGTTAAATCATATATATAACAAAGTTAACACATGTTGGAGGTCCTATAGAATATTGCTATGTAGCTCCTAGTTAGATTATATATATAGAGGCAAGAATGAAGTCTTCTTCACTCTTGTCAATAATATTTTAGTCTTTTTCTCTTATTTCAAGATTTTTTAGTTTTCTTATCTTTGATAATAGCCATTTTAATTTAATATTACTATTTTTATTGATATCCTAATCTTTTTAAATGACATAAAAGTATATTAAGATTTTTTTTATTTGAGATATATGTCCTAAATACCTACTTGTTTTAACAGATGATATCAAATTTCAAAATGACTCTGGAATAAACTTTAATAGTACTCAAAGTTGGAACTTAGAAAATATAATTGAAGAAATTGATTTAATTCTCTATTTTAGTTTTAACAAACTTCTAGTAGTCTTATAATTAGAAATGATGTAGCCACATATCTCCAAATATCAAAAGACTAGTATAAAAGATCAATAGAACAATCACACGTTTCTAATTTTGATTATTCAATAATAAATATTTTTTAGAGAATAATTTCTCAAGAAAATTTGATGTCATATAATTGGACCCTTATTTGATTAAAGAAGTCTTTTCAAATAATTTAATTTACCTTCAAATACTCAAAAGAGAAGATTTTTCTACAAGAACATTTGAAAATAGATATAAAAAATATTGAATGTGATTTTTATCATATACATAGTTAAATAACTCATTTTTAAATTCATCCTTATTTAATTTCTTAAAATAAAAAATTATCAAAATTAAATAGAATTTAGATAGCTAAAATATTAGAATTTAAGACCATAATAGTTATATTTATTCATTTCAATTTTTTTTCAATTTAGTTTCTTTACAAAAAAATCATAGATATTTTAAGTGAAAAAAAAGAGTATTTGATTAGAATTTCATGATTTTGAGTCAAAAACAAATTGTATATATTAGGATTTATTAATATAAATTAAGTTTAGCTATCCATAGATTGTAGAAGTGTTAGTCAAGTACATGGTTATTGATTGAGTGTCTCAAATTTGAATCCAATCAAAAATCAATTAAACTATTTTAATGAGCTAGTGTTAGAGTAAAAAAGACCAACATTGAATATTCAATGGATATGTACGACTTGCAAGGCTTGATGCTAAAATTTTTATTTATAAAGAAGAATTTAGAAGCACCATCTTTTTAATTTTTAATTTTTAATTTTTTTTGTCTTTCTTGTATAGGGCTGTAGAACAAGCCAATTTAAATTTACAATATTAATTAGTAATAACTTATTTAATTAGGTCCAAAAAAATTAGATAATACCATAGTCAAGTGGCCTTTCAATCAAAAGTATAAGAAGTTAATTCTAGATTCTTTTTCTTTATAAGTCATCTCAAATAGTCACCATGTGTAAATCATTAAATTGACTTATTAGTTGTTTTAGATTAAAAAGATGCATTTAGAGTGAAAAAATATAATTATTAGATGAAATTTAGTTTAGATAATTTAAGATGAAGTAAAATTAGTCTTGGAATGAAAATTTGGTAATTATAATAATCTAGAAGATATGTAAATTCTAAAGATTTAAAATTAAATTTCTTCTTATCAAAGATTGACTACATTAATAGTAATTTTTAATTTTATTTAATTTTATTTATTTCTATTAATTTTTTTTCCTTCTTTTTTCTTCCCACTTTTATTGGATAGATTCAAGCTTCTATCTTCAAAGAAGAACAGTGGCTTTTAGCATTCTTTTAAATTCTTAGAATTACTAGAATCTCTAAAAATTAGTAGAATCATAATTTCTTAAAGTCCATGGTATTTTAGGAAATTTAAAGTTTAATTTGGTGGTACATCTTCCACAAGTTCTTTAATAAAATTATAAGACCATTTGGTAACTAACTTCTACCATTTATATAATCAATTAATTTTAGATTATAATTCTTTAAAATTACATGAGTATTATATTTTGTCATGGATTTGGACAAGAAAGTAGGCAATCTTGGAATAAAAATATATTTAAAATAAAATGATGGCATTATTTTTATCAAATACATATTTATTAGATAGTTATAAAGGCTTCCAGCCTTAAAATCAAATTAACATCTAAGGAGCATTGTGAACCATAGATCTTAATTAGGTTCATGAGATCTCAATAGTAGAGATTTGGCCGCCATTCTTAGAGCTTAAAATACTTATATAAAAGGATTGGGTGGCCAAGATCTTTCTTCTTCTTTTTCTTTCTTTTACTAATAAGTGAAGCCATGCCAATTTTTTCCTAAAGTATTTAAGTGACTTGGTTGTCTCAATTTTTTCTTCTTTTAGTTTTCAAAATCAGTTTTAAAAAATTTAGATGGAAGTAATAATTATTTTGTGGTTCTTTAGACATAATTTTTTTAGAATTTGGAGTTTATATGAGGAAGAAATCTCCAATTTAATGAAGGATGGTATTCTGCCTTTACAATTTGGTAGCTCCATTTTAGAAGGCTCTTCTTTATTGCTCACAAGCTGTAAAGTAATAAGAATTATTTTGATAGAGAGTTGATAAAATTTAGTTTATAAAAAGCTAAGAATTCATCATATTAAAGTTTGGACATAGAAGAAGTATTGATTCTTGTGGTAGATGATCAGCTACCTCCAAGTTCAAATAGTCGAGTGAAGACACGACTTTGGAGGACAAAATCAAAGAAAATCATATAGCTCAAGGACTCAGATTTTGGAAAGAAGTGCCTCTTAGAGATAGAAATAAGCTTTGATTTACTAAAGGGCAATTAAGAACCAAGCTGTGGTACTCAATTTTATAGAAGAGAGTCTATTGCCTTGCCAAATTGAAGCATCAACTTTGAAGGGCAATATTAGAGTAACTCAACCAAATTTGAAGGCAAAATTTAGAAGATGAATATGCCAATAAGTCTTCTTTCTAATAACACTAGTTGGATTCAATTTTAAGCTTGCAATCAATTATAGTATATTCAATTGTGAAAGTAGATATATCAATAGATATAAAAATACCAACCATCTTTGATTCTTACTTAAACAATAGTATAAGCTCATTAGTTAGATATTAATGATGAATTATTTTGATAGAATTTAATAATAAAATTGAATCTTATTAGATGAAATATTGTATAGATGAAATTAGGTCGAATTAGATAAATTTTGATAAATGACAATTTTTTTTAAGTTAACAATTTTTCATTTATGGATGAAAAATCATTCTTGAATAAAAATTTATTTGAAAATAAATTTTTTTTTCTAAATAATTTTTTGAAATTTAAATAATAATTAATATTAAAAGAATAAAAATAAAAATTATATAAAAATTTGATATTAAAAGAATAAAAATAAAAATTAATATTAAAAGAATAAAAATAAAAATTTGATTTAAATGCATGGTATATTGAATTATTTAAGTAGTTATATTGTAGTATTATAAATGTGAGATTGTACTTTTTCATCAATTAGAAATCTTAATAATTTTTTAGTAAAAAATAAGTCAATTTTTTAGCTAATTAATTTATAAGTAAGTAGTGATTATAAGCTAGAAAAACTTTTCTAGTAGAAAGTTTTATTTAAATCATAATTGAAGATTTATTAGAAGAATTGGACATAAATCAAATACTTATAAGATTTTTAATTAGAAAAATTAGATAATTAAAATCACTATGAATTAGACTAGATTTTCAACTAATAAAAGTTTATTTTAATATACACATAAGTATTGGAAGGAAGCCATGGTTATTATAGTGTATATTAGAAATAGATGCCTTACAAGTACACTAAAAATAATAACTTCACAAGAAGCTTAGAGTAGCAAGAAAATTTGTATTTTATTCATGAAGATTTTTGGATGCATTGCTTATGCAAAGGTTATATAGATTGTATGAGATTCAAACATGATACAAAAGATACAAAATGTGTGTTTGTTGGATATTGTAAATATATCAAGGCATATAAGCTAATGTATTTAAAAAACAAGAAGATCATCAAGAGTAGAATTTTTGAAGCATAAGAGTGCTTGTGAATACTTTGAGATATATCCAAGTAAAAATGATGGTGAATTATGGACACATTTTTAATTCCAATAAAAAAAAAATGATGATATAAATAAAGATAGTAGAAATATAAATCGACATTAAGAGTCAATGAAGAGAGATCAAAGTATGTCTACAATTTCAAGAATCAACAATAAAGTCAATTAAGATATTGAAAATAATAATAATGAGGAGTATCAACCATTCAATGTGAAGAACAAGTTTTAAGATAGAAAATTTCAAGAAACTTTAGAGTACATAAAGGTAAATTTTCATCATGTAAAAAGAAATGTCTTTTGAGAGATAGAAAATAACTTGATAAATAATAAAAAAACTACAACTTTTTTCAAGTAAGTAAAGAATATGCCAATGTTACCCTCCTTACTGATCTATTGAATTTGTATAACGAAATGAAGTCCACAAGTACTACAAGGTGGGAGAATGCTATGGAAGAAGAATACAAATTACTCATAGACAATGGAACATGGAGATTGACTCAACTTCTAGTAAATTGATCTTCAATTGGTTGTAAGTGGATGTTTAGAATTGAAAAAAAATCAATGGATAATATTGTAAAATATAAGACTAGATTAATTGCCAAAAGCTATTCATAAGTTGTTGGTATTGATTCCAATGAGATATTTATTTTTTTTGCCAAATTTACCTCCATTAAAATTATTATGATAATTGGAATAGCAATGGACTTGGAAATATATCAAATAGATGTGAAGATGGCTTTTTAAAATAAAAAATTAAAAGAAGATATCTACATAGATTAATTTCAAGGATTTGTTGAAGAATGCAAACAATATCTTACTTATAAGTTAAAAAAATTTCTATATAGGCTCAAGCAATCACTAAGGATATAATATCAATGTATTAATATATTTTTTTGTAAATGAAGAATTTCTAAGAAGTGAAGTTGATCATTCTATGCATGTAATGTAATAAAATGAGTTCATATTTTTTGTTATCTGTGAGTGAAAAATTCACCCATCTACCCAAATTACAAGATGGCCTCAATTAAGAGTTGCTTGTAATGGATAGTGTGAAGTGGAAGATGCAATGAACAAGAACAAAAGAAGAAACAATACAAACAAGTGAAAGGAATGTATACAAGCAAATACACACTCTAAAACTTGGTCACAGTGTATTCATGGATTTTTCATCCAATAAAAAATAAAAAGTATATTTTTAAGAAGTTAATTTTTTAAAATTTCCAATGATGTAAGAAACATATAAATCCAAGTTACTATGAGTAAGTTATGAATGTTTAAAAATAATAAGTAAATAAATAAAAGTTAAGTGAAAATGTTTTATCTCAAGGATAATTTGCTTATAGGTCAAGGGTTCGAGCCTCACGAAGGCTCACATGTAGTGTATATCAGGTGTCTAAAGAAGCCTTGAGGCCTTAGTCTTATCTTCCTACCTATACCCAAGGTGCTACAACCCATATGAAACTTGTACACCTTCCTTCCTATAAGGACTAGACTAGCTGCTGGTCCTCCTATTTTCTACTAGTAAAACTCATTTTTTTTCTATTTTTGACTTCACCATGGTGTTTAAAAATATCCAATTAGTTTAGGAACTTAATGTTGCCTTCAAATCTTACTCCCTTTCTTCATAATGGCTTCCGAAGTGGTAAAACTCATTTTTACCAAGATCTTAAACATTGTTCTAAAAATTCCTAAAAAATTATAAATAAATTCTAAATAAATTCTGAAAAATTCTATAATATTTCTATAATTCTAATATCTATGTAAGGCTAAATTTTCATAACTTCATGATTTTTGATAATAATAAATATCAATTTAACTCCACTATAAAACTTATTTTTTATATCAATAACTAAAATGACATGAGGTTCTTTCTCATGCTTCTTCTAACTACTAACATTTATATTTTTTATAAATATTACATATAGATAGAAGACCAATATAATTATTGGACTTAATAAATAATCTTTAATATTCAATAATGAATAAAAATGCTAAATCAATGAAGATAATTACTTCTAAGAATTACTAAGATTCCATCTCCACCACTAACATTCTAATTTTCTATTTCTCAAAGGATTTCTATACTATTCACTATATATTGTGATTTAAAGCATTCTAAATGCATATTTTTATCCTAAAATAACAAGTGGGTCAATTTAATGACTCACATTATCTTTTATATTGATGATTTAATTATCTTAATTGATACCTTAAAGATGATGGATTGATTGATAATAATAAAAAAAAAAAAAAAGAATATGAAATGAATGATTTGGAAGAACTTCACTATTATTTAGGAATATGATTTGTAAAAGATTGTGCCAAGAAGACCATTACAATGAGCCAAAGTAAATATATTAAAGAGGTATTGAAACAATTCAACATAGAAGAATATAAGCTTATTGAAGTATGAGCTATTGCATAGAATTACAAGAAATAATCAATAATTGTAAGATCAATAATAGAGGCAGAGTACATGATAGTAAGTCATTGTATAATAGATGCAATATGGCTAAGAGAACTTTTGGAGGATTTTGAAGTAATAAAAATGAAAGTAATTCCAATAGAGAGTGATATTGAAGGATATCTTGTATTTACAAAGAATCCAAATCATTATTTAAAAATCAAGCATATTGACATTCAAAATCACTTTATAAGAGAGAAGATTGAAATGAAAGTGATTGATATAAAGTATTATGTAACAAAAGACATGCTTACCGATTTGTTATCAAATGCATTAGTGAAGGATAAATATCACATATTAATAAAGATATTGGAATTGAAAACATTTAACTAATAGAAAAATGAGAATGTTAGAATAAATAAATAAATAAAAATAAAACTATAATTATTTATTTTATAAAAGATATTATCTTAGATAAGTTGTCAATGGTCAAAAGATTGGTTCTTGGTATATAAACAGGCCAAGAGACAAGATAGATGAATAGACAAAGGATTTTAAAGATATAAAAGATATATTAAATACATATCTTTATAGTAGATAAGATATCAATGAATAGTCTCTGTAGAATGTTGAATATATATATTCATCAAATGATAGAAGTTATCCATTAGGACAGTAGCTACTACTTATAAGTAATAGATAATAGAAGTAAGAGTCATCTTATTCCATACTCTCATTGTGTACAATCTTGCTAATATTATGTCTTGTAACTTTAAAAAAAAAAAAAAAAAAAAAAAAAAAAAAAAAACTTTATTACTTTCATATAAATTTATCTTGATATTACAACAAAGTAATCATACATTATTTCTAATAGAGAATTGATGTTGTTCTTTGTATTAGGTATCTACATTGATCTTTTATGATTCTTCAGCTTATTTTAGTTGTGCCTTTATTATTGCATGAAGCTTTGATAAATAATTTTTTAAATATTTTATTATAAGATTATTAACTTTAATAAAAATAAAGTATCAAATTATAGATGATAATTATAATTAATAAAAAAACTTATTTATTAAGTAAAAAAATATATCATATTATTATAAACAAATTCTATCAATGGTAAAAAATTTATCTAATTATTTTGATAGTAGTTGATGGTACACCTCAAATTTTCTCCTAAAACTTAATTTACTTGTTTTATTTATCTATCATCTTAAAAGTAAAAAATTAGAGATAATTTTATGTACTTTTAATATCTTAAAAAGGATTTTTTAAAAAATTAAAATAAATTTAGTTCTTCTATTTAATATAATATCTCTAAATATTCCATGATAGAAATAAATATTGTCAAAAATAAATTTAGTTTTTTTTTCAATTATAATAGTTTTTGTACATTTTATAAAATATGTCATCTTAGTGAAATGATCTAATATTACAATTGTAAAATCTTATGAGATTGAAATTAAAAGATCTAAACATAAAATCTATAGAAACAAAATACTATGATAGTTTAGATATTAATAATAATTGAAAGAATCATAAGGCTAATGACAAAGAGTTTTTAATCTTGAACAAATATTATAAAATTTTATAAAAATATTTTTATTGTATTCTATATTTGAAGCCATAAAAAATAATTTGATATTAATTTTAAGATATTTTTATATCCAAAATATCATGTAATTAAAAAAATTATAACAAACTTAAAAGCTACATAGTTGTACTTTATTTTTTAGAATATATAAGCATCTTTTAAAATAAAATAAATTTCTCTTAAATTTAAACTTAGAAATATTATAGATTTTAAAAGGATTATTTTTAGTATTATGAATAAAAAAATCTAATAACATAATTAATTAAATTTTCTTAAAAAAATTAAATCAACAATCAATATTATTTTAAAGCTCAAAGATGAAATTACTTTGGCTATAAAAGAATCATTTTTTATTAATCAAAAGCATCTTTTCTTTTTTTTGATATAAGCTAAGAATGTCTAGAAAAGAAGTCCCATAAGCTTTGTTTTTTTTTTGTTCATAAGTGATCTTGAATTCAAATCTTAACAAAGACTTATTCAAATGAGCTTGGTAGTAATTTAAAATATGTGTTAACATAAAATACTCAAGATTTCTATAATCCACATATATAATAATTGGACTAAAAGTATATTCTAGATAATAATATTATTTTTAAAATGAATCCAAAATTATAAGAACTTTTTTTATTGTGGAATTTATAATTCATCTTGGTTGCTAAACTTTTTTTTTAAATAAAAAAATATTAAATAAATTTTGTCATCTATTCTCATTTGTAAAAATATTACATTTAAAATAAAGCTCAATGTATATATTTTCATAAAAAATACCTTGAAAAAGTTGATATGATATAAAATTGATACAAAAATAAAGTTTATCTTAAAAGCTTTTAATCATAATTTTATTTTTTTATTCTACTCAGGTTTGTCTTTACAAGTTCAACCTATAAGTAAAGTTACAACATAAAAAAAGTTCTTGATAAAGATGCAATAATAATTGGTAAATTTTAAAAACATATTGCTTATATCTTATTATTTTTATAATCTTTTAATCAGTGATAGTTTAGATTTTTTTAGAATCTATTATAAGAATATTATCTAAACCACCTATATGTGGTTTAAAAAGCAATCTTTTATCTCTTTTTTTAATGCATACTAAATTATATATTCCTTGTAGATCTATTTTGATATAGATCTTTGCTTGATTTAATTGATTGAAAAGTCTTGAAATATAAGGTAGAAGACATCTATTCCCAATGGTGATTTTATGGGATCCTTAATAATCTATATACATTTGTAGTAATCACTCATTTTTCTTTACAAATATGATAGGAGTTCTTAATAAAAATTTTGAATGGCATATAAATTTTTTAATTAGGTTTTAATCAATGTGGTTCTTAAGTGTAATAAGTTCATTTTATAATAAGTTTTAGATTGGTACAAATAGTATTTTAGCTTCTTCATAAATCTCAATTGAACAATCATAAAAAAAATTCTTTGCAAGAATATATGCATTATTTTTTTCAAAAATATCTCAATAATATTCATATTAGCTTAAAATATTTCTTAAAGTCTCTCTACCATCTAAAATAGGTATAACATAAAGAGCAAAAGATAATATTTTTTTTGCAACATGTATAAAAGTTCTTATATCTACTAATATCAAGGACAAGCACATGATAAAACAAATAAATAAGTGAGACTTCTCTCAAAGAGAGATGACAAAATAGAAATAATTCTATATGTATATTAATAAAGAAACTAGAATGGCTATTGCCAAAAGACATAAAAGCCAAAGACCCTTGAAACTAGACTCAAAGCAAGAAAGGAGTTGATAAGAGTGAAGAGGGCTTTATTCTTGTCTCTATATATATACTATCTTATTAGGGGCTACATGGCGACGTTCTATAGGACCTCCAATATGTGTTGACTTTGTAGGATACATGTCTTGACTTACAAGGCAAGTTTTTCTATGTATGGGCCACATAGTTAACTTCATCTTCAAACTATTAACATGTGTGGCACATGGCCAACTTATTGACTACGTTTTTAATCCCAAAAAGTCAATTGAAGATACCTATAAAGTCAAAGTAGCATCTATGAAGCTTTTAGGAAGCTTTCATATCAAATACTATAGAATTAACTTATTTTTACTTGCTTTTACTTACTTCTACCTATTTATACATGTAATTACTGGCTTACATGCATATGTCCATGATCGAAACTCGTTTTTAGAAGGGGGGGGGGTAATGTCACAATGTTGTACTGTAAATGCTTACAGTATGTAAAAATTAGTTAAAACATATTATATGTTGATAAATCTAGATGTATGTTACAGTGGCTAGTAGATTAAATTAAAAGGAATTGGAATAAGAAACTTTATTTTATTTCTTTATTTCTTTTGATTTTGACATTAATATATATATATATATATATATATGACCTAAATATTTAGTATGAAACCTTGGAAAAAGGTGGAAACCTAAAGATGAACATCTAAACTAGTAGGAAGCAAATTGGGAGGGATGAAAGCAAGGCATGGTCGGATGAAGGCTTTGAAGAGGCTGCCTGCGACCTTAAGAAGGGTTTCGGCGACTTCAAATGGGGCATTCGGAGATAAGAAGCTAGGGTTATAAATTTTAGGGTTTTGGCTACAATTTTTTTGCAAATTTTATAAGGTTTGGAGTTAGAGTGAATAAGTTATAGCCGTTTGAAGTTAAGATGTCAATTTGAGACCTACTGTTACTCTTTTGAGTTCAAGAGGAGTCTTACGGAAGCTTTTGGAGATCGGAAGGTGCGTCTAGAAGGCCAACTTTAAGATATACATCTTTTGCGAAGAAAATTTTGCATTTGGAGTATATATGAAGGAGTTATAGGGAGTTAAAGACAACGCATTCAAATCAAAGGCAGTAAATGAGTGGTTTTTTTCAAAGTAGTGTTAGGAGCCATAACTTGAGTTTTCAAACGAAATTTTGGCTCAAACTTTCGGAGAATGTAAAAATTTGTGTTAAAAAGCTATCTATACAAGTTTCGTGGTATTTGGACTTATGGTTTGTGAGATATGAAGAAAATTGCACGTGGGTATATAAAGATTAGGGTTTGAAGCAACTGTTAGGGTTTTGAAGATATCTCAAGATCCGCGACGAATTTGTGGTTGAAATTTGTTGTAAAAAATAATAACAACATATCAGTAGTTCATGTAAATTTTGATCTTATTTGGACAGTTGGATCAAGCGTTATGAGGTGTTGAGGTTCGGGAGAATTTCCATACAAGGATATACAAGGTTTTAGAGTACTTGTACCATATTTTGGGTGTTGTTGGTTATTTAAGACTTAAGTATTTGGTGTAATTGTCTCAAAAGGAGAACTTATAAATATAAAATTAGGGTTTTCTTATTTTAAGCTTGATTGAGCAATTAGTGACAGCCAGAAGCCCAGCGCTTTCTTGAGGCAAAACCTCTTTACCCCGACAATGGTAATGTCCCTCAAGGAGTGGTCATCATATGTTGAAGAAATCTATGATGTGACAAATTATATTTGCCACATACTCTGATATTTGTTCTCTTTGAAGATGATTGGTAGGGCCTCTCAACCATCGATAGTATTTCATACCAGGGCCGGAAGACCACCAAATTATTTGATCATTGTTGAGGCCTTCATAACTTCCTTCGAATAAAATATTTGGAACATCGTCAAGAGTTGTTCCTACCTCTAATAAAATCACCAAACATCGGGACTCCCTTCCAAGGTTGTGATACCAAACACATTGTATCTTGCCATCTATTCGAGGAAGAACATGTCATTCTAAAAAATCTTCATCTCAATTGCGTTGTCTTAAAGATTATGACAATTGTAATATCTTGTCCGACAGGTTGGCAAACAAAGGCTCTTGAGTCAAATCCGATGGTTATTGATTGTACATCTCCTTAGCATCACAACTACAAAGAAGCTACAAAAAAAGATTGAAAGTAGAATGTTATCTTGCTTAGATCTTGTTTCTTTTATAAAAAAGGTTTTCATGTTGATTTTGATGGATGTTGTTGATGAAAAGCCTCCATCATCTTTATTGCATTTACAAGTTTCTTTACTGGCTCCCATATGCATTTATTAATATCTATCAAGGACAAAGACTCGATGAGGGAAAATATATACCAAAAGGCTATCTCGATATAATAAGTCAAAATATAAACAAGTAGGTATATTAAAAGGAAACAGGAATGGCTATTGCCACAAGACAAGAAACTAAAGACTCTTGAACCTGGACTAGAAGCAAGAAAGGAGTTGACAAGAGTGAAGAAGCCTTCACTCTTGTCTCTATATATACTATCTAACTAGGGGCTACGTGGCGATGTTCTATAAGACCTCCAATATGTGTTGACTTTGTAGGACACATGCCTTGACTTACAAGGCAAGTTTTTCTACGTGTGGGCCACATAGTTAGCTTGATCTTCAAGCTAACAACATGTGTGACACATGGCCAACTTGTTGACCACGTTTCTAATCCAAAAAGTCAATTAAAGACACCTATGAAGTCAAAGCAGCATCTAGGAAGTTTCTAAGAAGCTTTTCTATTAAATATTATACAATTAACTTACTTTTATCTATTTTTACTTACTTCTACCTATTTCTATATGTAATTATTAGCTTACATGATTATGGCCGTGACATTACCCCCCCTTCTAGAGACAAGTTCTACGAGGAGTGGTCATCATATGTTGAAGAAATCTATGATGCGACGAATTGTATTTGCCACATACTCTGATCTCTGTTCTCTTCGAAGATGATTGATAGGGCCTCTCAACCATCGGTAGTGTCCCATACTAGGGCGGGAAGACCACCCAGTTATTTGATCATTGTTGAGGCCTTCGTAACTTCCTTCGAATAGAATATTTGGAACACCATTAAGAGTTGTTCCTACCTCTAGCAAAATCACCAAACATCGAGAGTCCCTTCCCAAATTGTGATACCAAACGCGTTGTATCTCATCATCTGTTCGAGGAAGAACATGTCGTTCTTGAAGATCTTCATCTCAATTGCGTCGTCTTGAAGGTTGTGACAATCGTAATGTCTCGTCCGGCAGGTCAGCAAACGAAGGTTCTTGAGTTGAATCCGCTGGTTGTTGGCTCTCCATCTAATTAGCATCACAAATGCAAAGAAGTTACAAACAAGGATAGGAAATTGAATGTTATCTTGCCTCAATCTTGTCTCTTTTATAAGAGAGATTTTCATCTTGGTTTTGATGGATGTCGTTGATGAAAAACTTTGACTTTAGCTGATGCATTTGCTAGATTCCTAGATGGCTCTCATGTGCGTTCACTAATATCATATCCGCGCCAATGAATAAGATATTCCAGCTTATTTTGGCGCCGCCTTGAGTCTAATATCTCTTCCACCTCAAATTCTTCATTATTATCTACTTCTATAGGAGGCGGTGGCATTTGTCTTCTTCCTTGTATATCCACTATCTTATATGATTCAAGAAGAGACACGTGGAATACAAGATGGATCTTCATTGATTCCGGTAGATGTAACCGATATGCAACTGGGTTGATCTATTCAGAAACAGAAAAGGGGCCAAGCCTACGATAGTCCAACTTGTCACAAGGTCGAGTAGTCTTGATATTGCGACAAAGTAGCCATACCTTATCACCCACGTTGAGTTGTGGTTGCTCCTTACGATATAGATCTGCGTTTATCTTTTGTCGTTCTTGAGCTTTCTTCATTTTGCGTCTTCATTATTGCATGTAACTCTGACAACCGATTTGCCATATCTTCTACTGCAAGATTATCAACTTTTGAAAAATCAAAAGTATCAAGTCGTGGATGATAGCCATAATTGACAAAGAAAGGTGTTTGTTGCGTGGAAGAATGTACCGTATTATTATAAGCAAACTCTGCCAATGGCAGAAGGGTTGTCCAATCATCTTGTTGGTAGTTGATAGTACACCTTAAATATTGTTCCAAGACTTGGTTTACGCGCTCTGTTTGTCCATCAGTTTGAGGATGGAAAGCCGAAGATAGCTTTATGTCCACTTTTAAAATCTTGAAAAGGGTCTTCCAAAATCTTGACACAAATTGAGTTCCCATATCTGATATGATATCTTTAGGTAATCCATGATAGCGATAGATATTACCAATGAAAAGCTTAGCTGTTTCTTCACTTGTGATAGATTTTGTACATGGCACAAAATGTGCCATCTTGGTGAAACGATCTACTATCACAAATATAGAATCATAAGATCTTGAGCTTAGAAGATCTGTGATGAAATCCATAGAAACAGAAGACCGTGGTTGTTCTGGTATAGGTAATGGCTGAAGAAGTCCGTAAGATCGATGACGAGGAATTTTTCATCTTGAACAAATATCACATGATTGTACAAAGTCTTTGACTGACTTTCACATTTGTGGCCACCAAAAATCTCTTGATATGAGTTCCAAAGTCTTATTATATCCAAAGTGCCCTGCTGCTGGAAAGTCATGACGTGCTTGAAGAACACGTAAACGTGCTTTTCCTTCTGGAACATATAGGCGTCCTTCAAAATATAATAGATTATTCTTGAACTCGAACTTAGAAGGATCATTAGACTTGGAAGAATTATTCTTGATATCATAAACAAGAGGGTCTGAGGACATACTGGACTGGATTTGCTTGAGAAAAGTTGAATCAACAGTCAATGTTGATTTCATTGCTCGGAGATGAAATTGCTCCGATTTCAAGAGGACCGTTCTTTGTTGCTCAAAAGCTGCATCTCCTTCTTTTGGTGCAAAATAAGAACGTCTAGATAGGGCATCGGATAAACCTTGTTGTTTTCCTAGCCGATAAGTGATAATGAACTCGAATCTTGACAAAGACATACTCCAACGAGCTTGACGACGATTCAACACGCGTGCTGACATGAAATACTCGAGGTTCTTGTGATCTGTATACACAGTGACTGGACTAGAAGCGCCTTCTAGATAATGATGCCATTCTTGAAAGGAATCCACGATCGCAAGAAGTTCTTTATCGTGGATCTCATAATTGATCTCGTCTGCTGAGAATTTTCTTGAATGAAAAGCTATCGGATGAAGTTTGTCATCTGTTTCCATTTATGATAAAACTGCACCCAAGGCAAAATCTGATGCATCTGTTTCCATAAAAAATGCCTTGGAAAAATCAGCACTATATAAGACTAGTGCAGAGACAAACGATGTCTTCAAGGCTTCAAATGCTGCTTCCGCTTCTTGATTCCATTGGAATTTATCTTTACTAGTCAAGCGTGTAAGTGGAGTTGCAACTCGTGAGAAATCTTTGATGAAGATCCGATAGTAATTGGCAAATCCCAAGAAACATTGAACATCTCTTACTGTCCTTGAAATCTTCCAATCCATGGTTGTTTGGACTTTCTTAGAATCCATCATGAGACCATCATTTGAAATGATGTATCCTAAAAAGTCAACTTGAGTAGTGTGAAATACACACTTTTCCATCTTGGCGTACAATCCTGCATCTCTAAGTTTTTGTAATACTTGACGAACATGTATTTCATGTTCTTCGACATTCTTAGAATAGATCAGGATATCGTCTAGATAGCAGACGACAAAATTGTCTAAGAATTCATGAAATACATCATTCATGAGATGTTGAAAAGCAGCTGGTGCATTCGTGAGTCCAAAGGGCATGACATTATATTCAAAATGTCCATACCTGGTTCGAAACGCAGTCTTCCATTCATCTCCTTCTTTGATCCATACTAGATTATATGCTCCTCTTAGATCTATTTTTGTATAGATCTTAGCTTGATTCAACTGGTCAAGGAGTCCTAATATCAAAGGTAATGGATACCTGTTCTTGATTGTGATCTTGTTGAGTCCTCGATAATCAACACACATTCGTAAAGATCCATCTTTTTTCTTTACGAATAGAACTGGAGCTCCTGCTAGAGATTTTGAATGGCGTATGAAATTCTTCGCTAAATTCTCGTCAATATATGTCTTGAGTTCAGCCATCTCATCTTGCGATAAACTATAAATTGGTCTAAATGGTGGCTGAGTTCCTTCCTTGAGGTCGATTGAACAAGCATATGGGCGATGCTCAGGAAGAATATCTGCATTCTTTTTCTCAAAAACGTCTTGATACTCCTGATATTGACTTGGAATGCCACTTGAAGTCTTTACGTTTTCAGAAATAGGTGCAGCATAAATAGCAAAAGTTGATCCTTCTTTTGCTGCGTGTATAAATGCTTTTGCACCTATCAGTACGGGTTTTACTGTACTAGACTTATAATTTTTTACTTGGTTCGTAGAACTATTAATAACGCTTTTGGAAAAGTCAAGTTTACGCGAATTCCAATCTATTCGAGGGTTATATTTTTCTAGCCAGGATAAACCTAAAATAACTGGATTGGACGGGGATTTAATTATGTTAAAAGCTATGTAGCTATCATGACCGTCTATTGTTACTTTTATAGGATGAGTTTCATGAGTGACATCTCCAGAAGACAAGGGACGACCATCTATGACTTCTACATGTACTGGTTTAGGTTTCTGTACAAAGGGTATTTTACGACTTTTAACAAATTGTTCATCTAAAAAACATGCTGAGGCTCCCGAATCTAATAAAGCAGAGGCTTTGTAATTCTTAGGTCCTAAATATAAGTCTATTATAAAACAAGGAGAGGGTTGTGAGGAGAGGATAGGACCTTCATTAGGAATTGTACAAGGTTCCAGCTGCACGGTCCTTATTGTAGCTGGACGAATCCGTTTTCCGACATGTTGTCTTCTTTGACCGTCGTACCCCTCATTTTATAGTTGGGTCGTTTCTTTGGACAATGTTGAGCAGTGTGCTTAGGTTCTCCACAATATAAACATAATCCTTCTTGACGACGACGAATCTTTTTTTGCTCAGTTAGGGGTTTAAAACGTACCGTGTCAATTTGCATGTCTTCTACTTGTGAATATACGTTTGGCAAAGATGTTGATGTTGCCATTGAGTAATAACGTTGAGGTTCTCGTGAATGATTCTTGGATCGAAATTTGAAAAGTCGATTATCATATTTTACCGCAAAATCGATTGCTTAACTCAAAGTTTGAGGATCAGGTAAGTTGAGCATCAATTTCTTTACTTCGTATTGTAATCCATAAAGAAATTGACTGATGAGTGCAGCATCATCCCTCTTCATGTTAATTGCAAGTTGTCGAAATTGTGAAGCATACACTGTTACTGAGCGATTTCCTTGTCGTAGAATTTGGATCTTATTTGTTGCAACACGAGTTGCATCGTGTTAACCAAACATAGATCGAAACTCCGCCAAAAAAGCTTTCAAATTGTCCAATATTGGATTTCGTTGTTCAAGAAAAGACGAAAACCACGATAAAGCAGAACCAGAAAGTAGAGTGCCAATAAACCTGACTTGTGATCCTGGAGTTGTATAGCTTTGGGGTTGAAGTTCAATTGCCAATTGTACTTGATTGATTTTTAGATGTAATTATTAGCTTACATGATTATGGCCGTGACAATATCATAACCACACCAATGGATAAGATTTTTCAATTTATTTTGGTGCTACCTTGAATCTAAGACTTATTTTACTTCAAACTCTTTATTATTATCCTCTTCTATAGGAGGAAGTGGCGCTTGATTTCTTTTTGGTATGTCTATTGTCTTGTATGATTCAAAAAGAGATGTAGAATACTAGATAGATTTTCATTGACTCCGGTAGGTGTAAATGATATGCAACTAGATTGACTTGTACACAAATAGAAAATGGTCTAAACCTTCGATAGTCTAACTTGTCAGAAGAACAAGTGGTCTTGATATTGCAACGAAGTAACCATATCTTATCACCCATGTAGAATGGTGGTTGTTCCTTTCGATAGACATCCACATTGACCTTTTGTTATTCTTGAGCTTCTTTTACCATGCCTTCATCATTGCATATAGCTTTGATAAATGAATTGCCAAATCTTTTGCAGTACAATTATCAACTTTTAAAAAATCAAAAGTATGAAGTTGTGGATGATAACCATAATTGGCAAAGAAAGGCTTTTGTTTTGTAAAAGAATGTACCGTATTATTGTAAGCAAATTTTGCCAATAGCAAAAGAGTTGCCCATTCATCTTGTTGGTAGCTAATGGTAAATCTTAAATACTTCTCCAAAACTTAATTAACATATTGCCATATTATAACACAACAATATGGTGAAAGATGATAATATGGATCTTATTATAGAAGAGCCAAGTTAAAAGATAAAGTAGAAAAATAAGAATAAAAGATAGGGAGTTAGTAAAACTTTTAGTAGTAATACTTCCTTTTTAGAAAAGTGACTTCTACTTACTTTGTAGGGCCATAAATAAGGCAAAACAAAGTAGATTGGAAAAATAAATGATATAATTATCTTTAGAAGGAAGTTAAGAGTAAATTCTAGCAAAATTTACCTAGAAAAATTAGATAATGATACCCGGAGAAGGCCAATTATGAACTAGGGTCGAAATCAAACTCTAAGGCACAAATCTGAGTCACAATGACGACTCCGAGACTCTTTGATAGATTGGAGAAGGTATTTGATAGCAGACTAAGTAAGATTTCTATAAGCATTAGATTTGGACAATTTGGAGTTGTTATGACTTTGTAAAAGCTTTATAAAGTCAAGGTTGTTTTCAGATGACTCAGGATTTGTGAAATAAAATAGGATTGTTTTTTCTAAAGATTTCAAGAGTTTTGTAATAGATCTATGAATCAAATTTTGTAGAATAATGATCATAGTTGTGCTTAATGTGTTTTGTTAATCTTAGCTCAATCTAATGGTTGACTTGAGGGTTATTGAGATTTAAGTAGATTAAGATCTCAGAAAGTAGAATTTTAGGTCTAATGAGGGTTTTTAAGATTTCTTACAATCTACTAGTTGGATTGGAGTGAAATTTATGTAAGAGGATATAAGACTTATTTTTCTATATATAAGAGATTTTTTAGATCAATTAAACAATGAAAATGAGAGATATTGGCACTAGAAGATTGGCATTAAGGTTGGAGAAGGAGGCCGACCAATACTTGAGGGCGTTTTTGAAGTTATCGTCTATTTGGTAATTTTGATCCTTTTCAAATTTATTATGCTTGTTTTTAACTTATTTTTTAAAAAGTGTGCAAAATTTGAGTTAGGATTAAGAATTCAATCATTAGTGATTGAAGTTTAAATCTGTTATAGGAATCATTAGGATTTGATTTAGAGTTTAGAGTTTGAATAAGGTTTGATTTAAGGTTTAAGATTTGGTTTAGGTTTTGCTTTAGGATTTAGGATTTGGTTTAGGATTTAGGATTTGATTACAATTTACTTTAGAGTTTAGAGTTTGGTTAGGATTTCATTTAGGATTTAGGATTTGGTTTAGGATTTCGGGTTTGGTTTAGGATTTAGGATTTGGTTTAGGGTTTAAGATTTAGTTAAGTTTGATTTAGGATTTAGGATTTGGTTTAGGATTTGTTTAGAGTTTGATTTAGTGTTTGGTTTAGGATTTAGGATTTGGTTTAAGATTTAGGATTTAATTTAAAATTTAGTATTTTATTAGGATTTGTTTAGGATTTAAGATTTAATTAGTTTTGGCCTAAAATTTGAATGAAGTCCAATAGGATTTGAACTAGGATTAAATTAAGATTGAATTGAGATATATTTGAGATATATTTGTAATCATTCTAATATTATTTTAAGATTTCTTATTATTTCTTTGAAATTTCTTTGAGATTTCTTTGAATTTAATTAAAGCTTGTTTAGCATTATTATGGTCTAATTAGGGTTTAGTTAATATTCTATTATAGTTATGATTTTATTATTGCAATTTCTATTCTATCTTCTACAGCCAAGTGCCTAGAGCATTCTCAAGCAAGACTTCACATATTATGACAATACTTTGTTTGTCCATTAGTTAGAGGATGGAATGCCAAAGATAGTTTTATATCCTCTTTTAGAATCTTGAAAAGAGTATGCCAAAATCTTAATACAAATTCAGTTCTCTTATCTAATATAATATCCTTGGGTAATCCATAATAGCGATAGATATTGTCAAGAAAGAGCTTGTTTGTTTCTTCACTTGTGATGGATTTTGTACATGATACAAAATGTGCCATCTTGGTAAAACGATCTACTATCACAAATATAGAGTCATAAGAACTTGAGATTAGAAGATCCATGACGAAATCCATAGAAACAAAAGACCATGGTTGTTCTGGAATGGATAATGGCTGAAGAAGTTCGTAAGGCCGATGACGAGAAGTTTTTGATCTCGAGCAAACATCACAAGATTATACAAAATCTTTGACTGCTTTCTTCATTGGGGGCCACCAAAAGTCCTTGGATATTAGTTCCAAAGTTTTATTGTACCTAAAATGTCCTACTGCTGAAAAACCATGACGAGCTTAAAGAACACATAATCGAGCTTCACCTTCTAGAACATATAGGCGTCCCTCAAAATATAGTAGATTCTTTTTGAATTCAAACTTGGAAGTATCATGAGACTTTGAAGGATTTTTCTTAATATCATGGATAAGAGGATCAGAACACATACTTGATTGAACTTGTTTAATGAAAGTTGAATTAACAGTTAGTGTTGATTTTATTACTTGAAGATGAAGATGCTTTGGCTTGAAGAAAATTATCTGTTTTTTATCGAAAGCAACATCTCCTTCCTTTAGTGCAAGGTAAGATCGTCTAGAGAGTGCATCTGAATAACCTTATTGCTTTTTCAGTCAATAAGTGATCTTGAATTCAAATCTTTACAAAGACATAGTCCAACGAGCTTGGCAATGATTCAAAACACATGCTCACATTAAATATTCAAGGTTCTTGTGATCCATGTATACTGTGACTGGGCTAGAAGCACCTTCTAGATAATAGTGCAATTCTTGAAATGAATCCATGATTACAAGAAGTTCTTTATCATGGATGTCATAGTTGATCTCGGTAGCTAAAATTTTTTTGGAATAAAAAGCTATTGAATGAAGTTTATCATCTATTCCCATTTATGACAATACGACACCCAAAGTAAAGTCTGATGCATCTATTTCCATAAAAAATAGCTTAGAAAAATTGACATAATACAAGATTGGTGCAAAAACAAAGGTTGTCTTCAAAGCTTCAAATGTTACATAAATTAAGATGAAGTTCATGTTCTTCTATATTCTTAGAATAGATTAAGATGTCGTCCAGGGAAAAAATAACAAAATCATCTAAAAACTCCCAAATAAAATCATTCATTAGATGTTGGAATATTACTGGTGCATTTGTAAGTCCAAAAGGCATGATGTTGTATTCAAAATATCCATACCTTGTTTAAAATGATGTCTTCCATTCATCTCCTTCTTTGATGCATACTAGATTGTATGCTCTTCATAGATCTATTTTTGTATGGATATTAGCTTCATTCAACTGATCAAGGAGTCCAGATATCAAAGGTAGTGGATACTTATTCTTAATGGTGATTTTGTTGAGTCGTCGATAATCGACACACATCAGCAATGATCCATCTTTTTTCTTTATAGATAAAATTGAAGCTCCTGCTAGAGATTTGGAATGGCATATGAAGTTCTTGGCTAGATTCTCTTTAATATACTCCTTGAATTCAACCAACTCATTTTGAGATAAATTGTAGATTGGTCCAAATGGCGGTTGTGCTCTTTCTTGAAGGTCAATTGAGTAGTCTTAGGAATGATGTTTTAGAAGAGTATTTACATTCTTCTTCTCAAATACATCTTGAAAATCTTGATATTGGCTTGGAATGCTACTTGAAGTCTTTCCACCAGTAGAAATAGATGTGGCATAAATGACACAAGGTGATCCTTCTTTTGTAGCATGTAAAAAATCTCTTGTACCTACAAATATAGATTTAATTATACTAGACTTATGACTTTCTACTTGATTAACTACGCTCTTAATTATACTTTCAAAAAAGTCAAGACTATGAGAAGTCTAATCTATTTTAGGATTGTATTTTTCTAACCATGATAAATCTAAAATAATTGGATTAGAAAGAGATCTAATAATATTAAATATTACAAAGCTACTATGACCATTAGTTGTAATTTCTATAGGAAGGATTTCATGAGTATTATCTTCTAATGACAAGAGACGACCATCTATGACTTCTATATGAACAGATTTAGTTTTCTTCACTAAAAATATGCTATGTCTTTTAGCAAATTCTTCATCTAAGAAACATATTGAGGCTCTTGAATCTAGCAAGGCAGAGGCTTTGTGATGTTTAGGTCCTAGAATAACATTTATCGTAAAACATGGAGAGGGTTTTGAGGAGAGGATAGGACCTTCACTAGGCGTTGTATAAGGTTCCAGTCGCACGGTCCCTATTATAGTTGGACAAATTTGTTTTCGAACATGCTATCTTCTGTAATTGCCGTACTCCTCATTTTATAGTTGCGTCGCTTCTTTGGGCGATCCCACTTGATATCAATTACAAGTTGTTAAAATTGTGAAACATACAATGTTACTGATTGATTATCTTATCGCAAAATATGGATCTTATTGGTTGCAACACGAATTGCATCATGCTCTCCATACATGGATCAAAACTCTACCAAAAAGTTTTCTAGATTATCCAATATTGGATCTCATCGTTCAAGAAAAGATGAAAATCATGATAATGGTGAACTTGAAAGAAGCGTACCAATGAATTTAACTTGTGATCCTGGAATTGGATAGCTTTGGGGTTGAAGTTCAATCATAAGTTGTATTTGATTGATAAATCCTCTAAACTTTGATTTAGTACCATCAAACTTCTCAGGTAGGGCAATTCTTGGTTTTTTAATACAAGAAGGGCGATCCACTATAGGAGAAAGGATATGATTTGGTACAGATGTTGAAGCAGCTTCAATCATTCTTTTATACATGTAATTACTAGCTTACATGCGTATGTCAGTGACAACTAATAAAGATTTAGTAGTATTAGACTTATGTTTTTTTACTTAAATAACAAACTTTTAGGTTAAACAATAGGAAGAATTAAAATTATAAGAAATCTAATCTATTTCCGAATTATATTCTTTAGCCACAATAATCCTAATATAATTAGATTAAATAAAAATCTGATAATATTAAATATTATTAAGCTATTATATCTATTAGTTGCTACATTTAAAAAAATAATTTCATAAGTAACATCTCTAGAAGATAATAAATGACTAATTATGACTTCTATATACACAAATTTAATTTTTTTAATTAAAGATATTTCTTGTTTTTTGACAAAATCTTTGTATATAAAATAAGTTGAGCTTGTTGAATTTAATAATGTAAAAAATTTGTAATTTTTTATTCTAAAAAAATATCTATTTTAAAATAAAATAAAAGATCTAAAAAAAGAGTATAATCTTTAGTAGATATTTTACAAGTTTCTAGTGGCACAATCTCTATTGTAGCTAAAAAAAAACTTACTTTTTACTATATTATCTGCTTTAGTAACCATATTCTTTAATCTATGATTATATTGTTTCTTAGAACAATGTTGAAATGTGCACTTAGATTCTTCACAATATAAGCACAAACCTTCATAACAACATCAAGTCTTTTTTTGCTCAGTGAGAGATTTAAAAAATATTATATCAATTTGCATGGATCTAATCTTAATAAATAAGTTTCTAAAAACTTGAAAGTTATTATCATGATTTGATTTATTCTTCTTCAATCAAAATTTTATTCTTGACATCTTTTAAAGATTTAATTATCACATGCAATAGGTTGAGCAATAAATTTTTCTAATGAATTTGCTCTTGGTATTGTTAATAACAAATCTTTGACATTATCTTTTAACCTATATTGAAATTAATTGATAAGAGCTTTATTATTTTAATCTTTATTGCAAAAAAGATTTTGGAATTTAGCAAAATATATGGTTATTGAATATGATTCTTATTTTAAAGATAAGAATTTAAAATGTGGCTATAAATACTTCTAATAATGAATTGACATCATAAAAAAATAATCAATTTTTTTCTATCAAAGGTACAAACCAAGAAAGAGTACTTCAAATTTAAAGTGTACCTATGAATCCAACTTGAGTGAATTTATTAGGATATTGAGAAGAATGCAATCTTAGATAGAGTTTCACTAGTTGTTTCATTTTTGTCTAATATTTATACGTTAATTTATCTTAGCATACTAAATTAGCAAGAATTTTATTGTCTTAATGTTTTTAGATCATTTTTTTATTTCTTAAGTGTAAAATATCAATAATGGCTCAAACAATATATCCACTATCTTTGTACACATAATAAAACAAAGTTGATAATAAACACCATTTAACAAATTATAAATTCTACTAACTTAAGAAGCATCTTGATTGTCTTTTTATGGAAGTTTTTTCTTAAAATAAAATTAAAAAAGAATAATATAATTTTTATTAATTTTTATTTCAGTAAACAAAAACAAATAGAAATGATTAAAATTAGATAAGTTAGATAGTATCTTTCACAAAAAAATGTTAACAAAATATTTTCAACACACATCAAAGTTATAGATGCACCATGAGCTTAAAGTGATTTTTTTAGAAAAATTACACTTTTTTAAAGTCTCTTTAGAATTCTTTTTTTATAATTTAGATATTTTGCTTGCAAACCTTGTGGTCCTTGATAAAGTTCTTTGTATTCTTTTAACCAGCTAGTGTTAATAAAGGCGTGATTATGGCTAACTTCAGTCTTGTCAATAATATTCTTATATTGTGGTCTTAATTTAAAACTATTTGATTTCTATATGCTAAGCAATAGCTACTCTAACACCTCTTAGTTTTATATTTAAAATTAGTTTTATCTTTCTTCTCTTTTCTTGATTGTATATAAAAATAATGTCTTATGTCAAGTTTTTTTTAGATTACTTTTTGAAAAAAAAAAATTGTTATATTACAAGTATCTTTTTAGATTTTAAAACTATTCCATTCAAACCAAAAATTATATCTAAATTAAAAATAATAATAATAATAATAATAATAATAATAATAATCATCTTTAAATTCTATAAGTACTGGTGATATAATTACATCTTATTTTTAATTTTTTTTTAAAGCATCTGATAATAATGTATTAAACTTAGATATTTTAATTGGCTTTATTTTTCTATTACATAGTTTTAAGTAATAATTTTGCCATACTTTTACAAAATTGTATTGATAATAAGTTATTTGGTAAAGAAAAAGTTTAAATTCTATCAATAATAATTATAATTTATTTTCTTGAATTGCTTTGAACTTCTTTTTTTATACCTTTATTTATTTATTTAAATTTTACTTGAATAATTTTGTCTTATTATCTAGTATTTCTTAATTTCTTTTATTTTTTTAGTTATCAAATAAATTGAAAATGTGTATGTGTATAAAGTTTTTTTAAATAACTTAATTTGGATTTTTTTTTTTTTAGTTCTAATCTTTTCTATTACATTAAATGTTCCAATATTTTCTAATTTTAATACATTTCAATGCAAGGCTTCTAATAATAATAAATTATCAAGAAAATAAAGTAAAAAAAAAATCAAATTCCTATTTTTAATTATAATGAATTTATTTATTCTATCTTATTTTTCTTTAAGAGTTTAAACTTTTTACATTTTTAGAATTAAATTTTTGAAAGCATTAACATACCACACATGTTCTTATTATTATTTAGATAGAATATTATGTCAAATTTAATGCCTAAATTAACTAACATTTTTAAGTCTAAATCTGATACAATTATATAAAAATCTATAAGTTTTAATCTACATGTAACCATGTAAAAATTTTAAAAATTAATATAAGTCTTAAAGTCCTAGGAATCTTAAACTCTAATTTTTAAACTGTAAGGTTGAAATTTACAACATAATGTAAGATTTCAAAAAAAATTATTTATTTATTTTAATAATATTAATAATTTTAATAAGATATTACAACCTAGGTATTTCTAGTTTAGTCTTCCCTTATATTTATCACAGTCCTAAGTAGTTTATTTAAAAATATAAAAAGTCAAAATTAAAAAATATGTAATGAAAAAAGAATTATTCTTTGAGAAAGCTTTTTTAAGATTTTTGTACTGTGATCTTTGAAAGCGAACTTTTAGGTGTAAAGACCACCTAAGGTATCTTTTATCTTATACATTTATTTATACTATAGCAAATAGTTTCTATAAAAGCTTCTAGAGGTTTTGAAAGCTACAAAACATTCTAGAAGTATAAGAGAACCTTCAATAAACAGTTCTTGAAAACTAAAAACAAAATAAAATAAAATAAAAAATTCATGTATACACAAAGAATAAATTTAAGGATTTTATTAAATAAATTATAAAAAAGAGTCTTTTAAAATTAATTATAATTTTTGAAATTTAAAATAAATTCATTTTTTAAAAAATTGCAAAAGTTATAATTAAATGTAAAAGACTTGTTTTAGTGTTACAATCTTCTTTAGACATGTTTAGTGTATTTTGACAACAAATTAATTTTAGTGCTAGGAAAATATGTAATTTTTTCGTAAAAATCTAAAATTGTTAAAAATGCTAAAACAGATGATTATATGTGTATGAATAATCTATAATTCAATATGATGCTGCATCTTACAAGCATTCTATGTGCTTTGTCAATACTCTTCAGGTGAATTTTATCCGCAAAACCATCATCTTCAAAATCTTCTAAATCAATTAAATGTAAGATTTCATGAAGTTCTTCAAACAAGCATCGACATTCCGTCTTCCTGTGCTCACAAGGTGTGTTGATAAAGTGGTCATCAGTTGTGCAAATTTTGGAATGGTTGGATTTATGGCAAGTAATTTTGTAATTGAGCCATTCTTCCGTGAGTTTCGAATCAGATAGGAAATAATCCGCAGACCTCGATAGTTGCCAACGTCAACATGGCATGGCGTTTGTGACAATTGGAACAACAATCCATTTCTTTTCGAAAAATTTGCTTTGCAGGTGATGGTTTTGCGGATAAAATTCCAGCAACGAGGACATTAAACACGGCTGACACTTGGATTGAGACATGACAGCAGTGTGATCAAAGACTTAATGCTTCACGAGGGGAAACAAAACAAAAAAAAAAAAAAAAAAAAAAAAAAAAGTACACCAGGATTGAGAGTGCCAAAGCTGCAAGGAATGCAGCAACACTACCTTAGTTCGTTCTAATGTCCTAAACAACCCGCCGTTTACAGAGCTGACTGATTTACAATACAAGTCTTGCTGTGAAGTGCTAACACAAGTCCACACCTGGTCACCCCCGTCGTTACAAACTGACGCCCAGTAGGGTGAAAGATTGGGAAGGCATGATAACTATGGATTCTCTGCTCAAGTTTCGATTGGGCCTATATCAAAAACTACGTCTTTCTAAAACCTTCTACGATGACTCCTTGGGGTCTGGTCTCCAGAATTTCTTCTGCACAGCGAGGAGCTCCTCATTTTGCTTTGAAAATGACAGTTTCACATCCCAGTGAAGTGACTTGAGAATCTCCTCCACCTCAACTAGGTTGGACTTCTCATCGCGGAAGATAGCCCAACCATCGGGCCGCAAGATGCGGTCCATCTCCATCATCAAATGTACTATGCTACATTCCCTGCCAGAAATTTAAAAAAAAAAAAAAAGGAAAAAAAGGAAAATCTGTGAGATAACTAGACTCGAAAATTGTTAACACTACACTAACAAGACGTAGTGTGAACCTGTAGCGGCAAAGATCATGGCGTTTCTACGTCTTGGAAGAGCGTGTTATGACATTGTGAAATGATTCGGAGGTCGAGAAGAAACTTACTTTGCCTTAACAGAGGTAATCAGGTGATCTACATGGAGGAGATCGTAAGTCCTGGGGTATGTGCTGTGAGGCTCGCACCAATTATGGTACATGCCAATGAATCCTCTGTCGTAAATGATTGGAAGTGTATCTGGTTCGGTTACGGGCACAATGTTCAACACCCACACCTTTTCCGCTCTAAGTGCAGCAGCGAATCTGTCCAACCGAACCCAGCATGACGTTTCATTTGATTATTGTCATGGAACTTAATCAGCGTCAACAATCAAATAAAATCAAATCAACAGTAGGTGTAAAAAACACGAGTATCGCCCGCAAATGACTTTCAGAGAAGCCAAGGAGTAGGAGAAATGCTTACCCTCCGTAGCCAGCCTTCATGTCCATAACATTTCTAATAGTGCTCCAATCAATTCCAAGTTCAGGCAAGTAGGTCTTTGCTACAACACGCTCCCAATGTTTGGTATCAGTGTCGAAATCTTCGGGAGCTGGCTTCCCATAAAGACCAGTATCCTTCGAGTTCAACCACTTGGGAACAGCCGTGGCTCGGAGAGGCCACTCCTCGGGCCATTCAGAACGCTTGGTATCCGGAATTTTGTAAATACATGGTGTCATCTTCACATACCTGTACCAATTACATTCCTAATAACTTAATAAACCCAGATGTGTTCTGTCACCGAAACAAATGACGTGATGGAGGCCCAAAAGATCTAGAAAAAGAAAAATGATTAGCGTGCATTGACCTCCAGGAATACACAAGGAATCCATATTCACATGTTTTCTAAGTGATGAAAAATTCATTATCAGTTCATGCATTCTACGTCACTTGTATTTTAATGACACTCGTGATCCAGAATCCACGCACCAAGCAGCATTCGGATTGTCATCCTGACACATCTCAGGTCCCCCACCCGTTGAACTTTCGTATACTTCATTGGTTGCAGGTTTCTGGAAAATTGCAACTCCAATCTGAGTCTCCTCATCTGTTTCCTTAGCCACCATTTTCCAGCGCATAGCCTCTATCACGGCAGTCGTGTCTGCGTCACACATCATGTCAACAACTTTTCATGCACGGACCTGATCAGATCCATAAAAAAGAAAAACATACTTGATCAGCAATAAGATCACGATGCATGCTCCACATCTCTTCTCGATAACTTCCAAAGCTTCACTCACGTGTTCATCGTGAATACCTTTCCAGATCTGCTTATCCTCTTCAAGGTCCTGATAGACGGGGGTAGCAGACCACACAAAATGGCCCCCAGGTCTCAACACTCTGTTCAACTCCAACAGCAACTTGCCACCTGCGGAGCACCAAGGTAACTTAACATCATCATATTTAAAGCGGCTTTGCATCGCATCTTGAAACCAATTCACAAGCAACCTGCATGCGAACAACTATAACGCATGCAGAGTATCAAGAAGAGTAGTTGAAGCATTGAAAGGCACGTATTCAAAGTGATTACGAGCGTGATTACCATCAACGTGCCAAGGCACCCGGCAACGAGCACAGTGAACAACGTCGAATGAGTTGCTGGAGAATACAAGACGTTGCGTGCCCATTACTGATGAAAAGGCAGGAATCCCTCTTTCCAATGCCAGCTGCACTTGAGCTTCATGCTCATCTCTCGGGGCAAAAGACATGGCTAGCACATCCCTGTCATATAGGTAGCCTCCAAAACTGGCAACACCACAGCCTACATCCAACAAGACTCGTGTGTGTTTTCCCCATCTAATAGTTGGGTAAATCTGACGAAAACACACCCCATAACTTGTTCAGCATATCTTCCTTACAAATGAAACTGGAGAATCATGACAATATAAAGATTTGATCAAAACTACGATCCTAAGAGAAGTAACAAAATTAGCAAAGCAAGGGTTGAACCATCACTTAACATGCTCAGATTTAGCATTAGGTCACTCAGAGACCTCATATGCTCAGAAATAATGCGACTCCACACAACAAGAAAGCATAAACAATGGATAGCTAAGCAAGGTTCAAGACCCGGACACACTATACCTTCTGCACCCAGTCGATGTAGTGGCCAGCACCATGCTTGAATTGTGTTCCACCACCAGGAAAAATAAGTTTCTCGCCCTGCTTTTTTACCCAGTTCTGATCCTTCTTGTATTGAGCGAGACCAGCATGAGGTACATTGTTATACCACGTCTGCGGTATCCATGTTATCAGAAATTAGACACCTTTTTGAGAAATGTGATAAAAACCCACAGCTGGCACGGTTTGAAAAATACCAAAAAATTAATCTAAATAGAATCAGCAAGAAAGTTACAGTGTACAGGGATCGAACGTACTTCGCTACGACTATCAGGCCATTTGATATGCGGTTTATAACCAGCAGGCAAGGGCACCAAACACTTGGGCAGCTGTTTGGGAGTAGGGCAGTGGCGCTCTCTATGCTCGTAATGCTTGCGCTGCTTGTGAGTGGTAAGCCATTTCTTATTGTCAAGACAAGGGATATAATCCTGAGCACCGCGCCATTCGCAAAGCTTCCATTTGTATTTCGGGGCTTCTACCTTTGCCACCGCTTCTTGAATGACAATCGGTGTAGTAGCCATCTCCTGCTTCTCTTCAATCTTCTTCTCTTCTTCGGTAAGAGTCGCAGGTTCAGTCTCCTCAGAGGATGAAGTCTCGGGCACTGCCTCAAGGTCAGTCTTAACGACATCAGTAAATTTCTTTGTCGCTTCCTTCTCTTCCGTAGACTCTTCATCTTGTGATTTCCAAGAGCTCGTAGCATCCTGTGAGTCCGGGTCTGAGGTGGTGTGTGACTCGCTAGTATCGACTGAAGGAAGCTCATCAGCATCCTGACTCTCACCCTTCGTCCCGTCAGCGCTTGATTCGTCTGTTGCATCTTCGATCGCTTCATGCTTCTTGGCAACAAGAGAGTCCCCAATATCGTCATCACGCTGGACCTCCTCCTTGACTGTGCGGCTCTCTCCATCCTCCACAGCGTCCTCCTTGGCCTCGTCATCGGCTGGTCCTATCTTCACAGCTATCTTGGCTTCCTCTTCAGCCTTCTTAGCTTCCTCCTCAGCCTTTCTCTCTTCCTGAAGAGACTTGTCTAAGATCGTGCTCTCGTCAACCTCTGGTGACTCTTCTTCTGGTCGCCTTTCAGACTCGTCACTTGTTTCCTCACCCTTGTCGTTTTCATCTATGCTTTGATCAGCTTCAACCTTATCTGTCTCATCATCTTTAGAATCGTCATCCAACTGTGCATCGACCGAAGCATCAGTAGTCTTCTCAAAATCCTTGATTGTTTCGCTTGGTTGTGTAGCAGTCTTATACTGCACATCTTCTATTGGTGCAGGGCTGGTGTAAACCCAGACTCCAATGAAAACGAAGGCGACAAAGAGAGACCCAAGAATGATAACATGCGGCGCGGGCCCGCGCCGCTCCTGCCTGCCATGCTTAGGGAACACCATGGCTACTTATTCAGACCAGCTGGAAAAAAAGAAACACATCAAAACTGTGAGTCCAAACATGCTTGCCACGGTAAAAAGCCTTCCAACACACCCAAGAAAAACAAAAAATTTACTGTGTTAACATGCAAGCAATTTTCAATGAATCCATTTGATCTGACATACAGTCTTGAAGTCCAATCATAGAGCTCACTGCGGGAACCCACGACCCCTTGCAAAAAATTCATCCTCAATGCAAGGGTATGATGTAAAAGTGCAAACGAGCCTCTCGAAGTTAATACCGAGCATTCGGGATTCTGTTTGAAGCATGCTTCCCTCAGGAAAGAACTAGAATTTGCACAATAGCATGAGAAGACCGAACTAAAGTTATAAAACCCAGGCTACTTCGAGAAACATTTACAACACTCATGCGGCAGTAAATTCTTTACAACCACCTTTGAGACACAGACCAACGCCCTGAGTTCCAAAGCGAGACCTTCACTAGTGAGTCCATGAGTATCTAGACTCAGTGCAGAAAAACGCAATCTGTTGCTGTGCCTTCATACCTAAGGACTACACATCTCCTCCGACATGGACAGGCATATCTCTGTTCTCCAAGATTTGAATGAAATGCTACCGAAGAAGGGCAAGGCGGCCAGGTTTTAGGAAAAAAAAACCTTGGGTGCGGGAACAGACATAAGCGGAAAACTGAAATGGCTGCAGAGAAGCAGTATGAAGAGAGGAGCTGCGAAAATATGAAGAGCCAAAGCGGAATGAATCTCCACAAAACAAGGAAGATACCAATCATCGGACGTTCACTAGGTTACAACAAACTTCGAAAACATACAATTTTGACCTCTCTTCGGAACATACTCGTAAAAGCTCCCAACGCCCTCAACACCTCTGAGGCATCGTAACAGGGGAGATCTACCGACATGGGAAGTTTCTCAAACTCCTCAAAAGTCGTCCTTATCCTCTGACTTCCCCACTTCCCGAAAATGCAAAACACATCTTTCTTTGAAACAATCCACAGAATCTGCTCCGCAACACTAAACATTCACGGCCACGTCCACCTCGCTTTCCTCCAACAGACCAAGCCCTAACATCCACAAAATCACCACAACTGAAGCTCTGCGACTGCAAATCCAACTTTTCTCTTCACGAGAGCTCAGATCCTCGCCACATTACAGCCCCCAACTCTCAACACCCAAGCAACTCACACCAAAACCTCAGATCCGGACCTGCGCAGCTTGTGACGCCGCCGTCTCAGTGTGACATCGCCCAAAACTCCTCCTGCGAACTGGTCACTCACTAATCTGACGAGCAGCCGCAGTAGCAGCAGCAGCAGCAACTGGTGTTGATTGAGGCTGATGAATGAGCCTGCGTTCCTGACAACAACACCATCAACAGAAACTCGCCACGATTGACGCCGAATCGCAGACAGAGCAGTAACGATCAGATCAAGGGTCTCAGACCACAAAACTAACTATTCTTCTAGCGTGCGGGAGATTGATTGCAACCCAACCACGGAGGGAGGAAGAGGGAGAATAGGGAGGACCGAGTTGTAGCAGGGAGGGAGGGAGGGCCTAAGACCATGCCCCCGGGGCTTCCATATTTCCCCTTCTTCGACTGCCTGACTTCAGGTCTCTCAATTCAGTCCATCGCTGATTTAGCGTCGTCCTCGGCAAGACAAGACAAGGCTATAGATAGATAGATGATGATGATGACATCTCACAATCTGGGCTTTGCTTTTACGACGATGACGATCCTGCAGGACTCAAAATCTATCGACCCCTGACTGCGGTATCCGGATTCCACTAAGTTACATACACCAGGTTGCTTGCTTGCTTGCCGATTGATTCTGCTCCACATCTCGCTTCTTTCACTCCATCGCCCTCCCTCACTCCTCGTGCCCACGCTGCTTCCTCTTCTGCTTCTCTTCTTACTTTTTTCCTTCTTTCATTCATTCTGTTTTTTGTTCAAGCTAGAATGTATCAGGTCGTTCGACTAGACCCATCTGGGGCTTCTGCCGCCTTTATTTTATTTTATTTATTTATTTATTCTGTCCACAGCTGGATGGGTACCTGAGCGAATGCAGGATATTATTCTGAAACTGGGTATAATAATAAAATCCTTTGCATTTGGGGGCTAGTGTTGGTGGGGGTGGGCGTCTTATAAGCCTTTTATTTCGGGGTCTTGAATCTTTAATAATTTATTTTTTACCTCTGCTGTATGCTGATGCCTTCATGGATTCGTGAATTAGTTCATAATCGGTCTTTTATTTGGAAGAGGTTTTACAGCTTTAGTAGAGCTTTGCCTTAAATTGTTTGTGCATACAATGTTTCAGATTGTCGCAGTGTGAGTTGTATTTATGTTTTTCTTTTAGGTTTATTGTTATTTATTGTTATTAAGTTTTGTGGAACATTTTGCAAGATACCAATTTTCTTGATTAAATTTCTTGACTTGAATGTGTTAGGCAGTTGGTTATGGAAATATATATATATATATATATATAGGCCCTCACTTTATCATAACTAAAATTAAGATAGTCAAACTCCTTACTTTCTTGGTTGAGGAGGAATCTCAAGATTCTCAAACAATTTATTCATCTGCATTACAATACCAAAGTGCACAATCTCTTTAATTTTTTGTCAGAACACAATTACGTTATGTGTTGACCACTACTCTTTCATGGCATATGACCTATATTAAAACAATTTCTTATTAATTTCTAATTAAATTTTAAATTTTTTATGAAAATGAATTTTGTAACTTGTAATTTTTTATTTATATTTATATTTTTATTATTTTATTGATCTTAATTTTAGAAATTACTTATATTTTCTATGCAATCATGAACATCTTATCAGCAAGCAAAGGCCTTTTAGATGGTTAGAAGTCATTTTGTACTCAAAACCTCATATGATTAGATAAAACTTAAATAAATAAGTCTTAATTATATTAGTTACTATATCCCTAGATATATTTTAACTATTATAAAATCCATAGTAACATATTAAAGATAATTTTTGGTGGGTATATTTTATTTTCCTTCAGTTAAAAGTTCGTCTTAAAAAAATCAAATAATTTTATATTTATACATTAAAAAATACATTCTACTTTAGAATAGTTGATATATACATTTAAAGACAAATATCTTACCATGTGAACTGTTGTAATTATGTTATTTAAACTTGAACAACAATTTGATTTGTAAAGCTCAATAATTATCTTTTTTATTATAAAAAATTTGAAGAAAAAATAATACATTAGAATATCATATCTTGATTTATTTGACAATAATCTACAAGAATTTGTTTTATCCAAATCTAAATATTTCAATCCTTGCTTATTTATTTTCATAAAAATATCTGTAATAATTACCATATTCTTTACTTGAGGATAAGTGATAATCTTGATATCATGTGTTATGAAATGAATTTATAAAAACTAAATTTATGAAAAAAATTAATCAATTTGATTAAAATTCTTTATAATTATTTTGGTAAAGTCAAATAAATTAAACTTAATTTCTTAAAGTAAAATATAATAGATATTTTTACATACTAATTTCATGAAAAATAAAAAGGTAACAAAGAAGTTGAATATTTAATTTAGGATATTTTTTAGACTTATCAAATTAAGTGTAGTAGCATGCCTATGATCAACTACAAAAAAACAATATAAAAAAAAATCTTATATTATTTCAATTAAACTTATTTTTTTATAATTTTTTTCTTATTGCTTCAAGAATTTGATCCACTTTCATTCAATTATAAAAACATTTAATCAAAATACACATTGTCTTTTTTTAAAAAATAAAAATTATATTTTAAGTAATATAGCATTAGTTCTAATATATTTAAAATAAAAAACTCGAAATCCAAAATATCTTCTTTGAATAAAATAATTTATTATCAATATTAGATTTTATTATTTTTAAATATATTTAAATAAAATTTTAAATATATATATATAATTTATACATATTATATATATATATTATATATATATATATTATATGTATATTATAAGAAATTTTATGAGTCTTTAAAAGAACAAAAAATAATTATTAAATCATCTATTTTATCAAATTATATATTAAATTATATTTTTAGATTTTTTATAGCCATTTTATAAATAATAAATTTTATATAATATTTTTAATAATTTATAATCTTCAAAAATAATATGCACGGTCTTATTATTATTATTCTTTGTATAGTTGAATTTTTAAAAATAGCCAAAGAAAAATCTAGCAAAATATTTTGAATTATTAATTTCAAGAAGAAAAAAAAATACATTTATGTAGATATGCTTTGAAAAAAGAATAAAAAATTAAAAATACTTAGATTTTATAGATTATATGTTTTTTAAATATAGGTAAGTAAAAACTTATAATTATACAATACCAAATTTTATTAAAAATTATAGTAAGATATCTTATTACCAATCTAAAATATGAATTTTGATGTGAATTTTTATGATTATATTTTAATAATCTTATAAGATGATTTATCTTAATTCTATCATAATCAAAGGCCCAATTTGTGTTCAATAACTTTATAGAACTTTTTAAGATTAAATAGAGTCTATTAGCATGTATTTATCTTATAAGTATTTTTTTAAATTATATTTTAAAACCACTATTTGTTTTAATAAATTTATTGATAAAAATGAAATAATTCTAATTTAGCATAGTTTCTTAGTTATTGTGGTTTTACTAATATCAATCATCTCATTACATAAATCTATTTTATTTAAATAAGTAAGAGTAGGTAGAAATAGATTAGATCATTAATTTCTTCAAAAAATACATTATAGAAATAATTAGGCACATATCAAATCTATAAGTGTTTTATTAAACTATAGTAATTTTTTTATAATTTATTCTAATTTTAGAAATTTATTGTAGACAAGCATTTTAACTCAAAAACTTGGCTTGCAAGTCCCATGGTTCTTAAAGAAATTCTCTTAGATACTTTATTATTTAATATAAATTGAGGCAAGATTAATGTCATTTTTAATCTTATTATTTTTTTCTAATATTAGTTTGATATTTTTTGGTTTTTTTGTATCTTATAAAATTATTTTTGGTATTTATATGATATATATATATATATATATATATATATTTGTTTTTTTTAAAAAAATATAAATAACTCATGTGATTGAAATTAAAAAAAATATATTATTTTAAAAATAAAATATTTAAATTTTTAATAAAATATAAATTATTTCTTTAAAAAAATATATTTTATTAATATTAATGTTATTTTATTACTATTATTTTATAATAATCTCTTAAAAAATACATTATAATTCTTTAATATGTAAGAGAATCAATAGAAAAAAATTATTATAAGATAAGTATAAAAATAAAAATAATAAAAGATATTATTATGAATTAAATTTATTTATTATATTATCTATATTTAGAATAATTAATTAAAAAGACATAAAAATCAAATAAATCTCTTTATTAAGTATATTGCATTGAATTGCTATATTAATTTTAGATTGTTATAAAATTACAATATGATCTATCAACAAATCTATATTTTTCTTTTTAAAAAAAAATTAATAAAAAATAAAAAGTATATTTTTTATATTTATTAATTTAATAAAATTTATTCTTATGTTTTTAAAAAATATTATCTAGTTTTAATATTTCAAATGAAGTTCATTAAAATTTTACTTAATACAATACTTCTATCTTAGTTTTTATTGTTTTTAGGTCTAAAAGTTCCAAAATTATAATATTAGATATATTTTTGTTATAATTTTGATTTATTAATAAAAAATAATAATTCTTTTATTACTATAGACATATATATATTTATTCAAATATTTATCTATATATTTAAGTAGAAGTAGGTAAAAGTAGATTTATTTCATAATATTTTTTAAATTAACTTTTTAGAAGCTTTATAGATATTGCTTTGACTTTACATGTATTTGCAGTTGATTGGTAGGTTAGAAACTTGATCAATAAGTTAACCATGTGTTAATAACTTGCAGAACAAAGTAACTATGTAGGACATATATAGATAATTTGCCTTGCAAATTAAGTCAAATGTCTAGTAAAGTCAACATATATTGGAGATCCTATAGAATATTGTCATATAGCTTTTAGTTAGATAATATATATGGAGGCAAGAGTGAAGCCTTTTTCATTCTTGTCAATGCCTTTCTAGTCCTTAGTCTTATTTCAAGACTTTCTAATGTTTTTTTTTTTTTTTTTTTTTTTTTTTTTTTTTTTTTTGTTAAATGATAGAAGAATGTATTGAGGATTTTCTTCTTCAAGATTTATATTCTTTGACAATTTGATAAGAGTTTTAATTTATTATTCTTATCTTATTTTAAAAGTGAATAGATTACTCTACTTCTATTGTTTATTTTGAAGGTTGCAAATTATCCATCTTTAAGTAAACTATTTAATTTTTTAACATTGATTTTTTTCTTAAAAATAGTAGATTATTTTTTTTGAAGAAATTTTTATTTAACATTAGAGATTATGGATTATCTTCCTCTGATTTGACTTATGGATTGATTAAGCTATTCGAAATAGAAGAAAAAATCATAGATGCTATACTTAGCAAAAGTGAGAATAGATTTGCAACTATTACAAATCTTTAGAATATCAAAATTTTAAAGATTTTTGTAAGAAGTTAAGCTCTATCTAAGTATTACAGACATACATAGGTATTCTAGTAAATATCTATATGATTAGGTAGGAATAGATAAAAATAGATAAAAATAGATTAATTTTATAAGACCTTTTAGAAAAGCTTCTTAAAAGCTTTATAGATGCTACTTGACTTTACATGTATTTGTAGTTGATTAGTAGGTTAGAAACTTGGTCAATAAAATAATCATTTGTTGGTAGCTTCTAGAACTAGCTAATTATGTGGTACACATATAGAAAACTTGCCTTCCAAGTTAAGATAAGTGTATTACAAAGTCAACATATTTTGGAGGTCCTATAGGACATTGCTACATAGTTCCTAGTTAAGAGTATATATGGAAGCAAAAGTGAAGTCTTCTTCACTCTTGTCAGTGCCTTTTTAGTCCTTAGTCTTATTTCAAGTCTTTTTAATCTTCTTATTTTTGACAATAGTTATTCTAGTTCAATATTATATCATCTTTGAAAGACTTTTTAGTTCCTTTTAGTGATATAAGAATGTATTGAGGATTTTCTTTTTTTGAAATTCATATCCTTGATACTAGAATCACATCTTATCTAATATCTTGATGGATTTATTCAAGTTGGATTCATAGATGCACTTATATTTGGAAGAGTTCTCTCTTGATTTGCACCTTTGATGGAAAAGGATTCACAATTCTTTTATGATTTGAATTAATTCTTAAAAGTGTTTATGGCTATATTTTAAAAAAAATATTAAAAAATGATAGAAAAGATTAAATTCTTATCTTTACAACAAGAATCATGATCAACTACCATATATGCTGCTGAATTTTAAAACCTTGGTTTCAACGTGGATTATAATGAGAAAATCTTTATTAGTCAATTTCAACATGGATTGAAAGATAATATCAAACATTTGTTATTGACAATGCCAAAAGCAAATTCTATAGAACAATTTATTGTTTAAGCCATTGCATGTAACAATCAATTATTTGAAAGTAGTCAAGAACAAAGATTTGGTTAGAGACAAATAAACCAAGTAATAATGACATCTTTCAAGTTTTTAAGAATTTATTCATTAAGACCAGAACTAATGCAAATTTATTCAATATATTTTAAATTCCTCTGTCATTGACATACACATATAAACCAATAATTACCTTTATGATTAGATAAAATAAAGTAAAAATAGGTTAATTTTATAATTTCTTCTTTAGAAGCTTTTTTAAAAGCTTCATTGACATTGCTTGATTTTATAGGTATCTATAATTAATTTTTTAGGTTAGAAATATAGTCAACAAGTTGGCCATGTACCACACATATTGGTAGCTTAAAACACAAGCTAACTATGTGGCCTTCATGTAGAAAACTTGTCTTGTAAGCTAAAGCATGTATCTTGTAAAGTCAACACATATTAGAGGTCTTATAGAACATCGCCATGTAACTCTTAATTAGATAGTATATATAGAAATAAGAGTAAAGCCCTCTTCAATCTTATCAACTCTTTTCTTGCTTCTAGTCTAGATTTAAGAGTCTTTAGTTTCTTTATCTTTTGATAATATCCATTCCAATTTCTTTTTAATATACATACTATTATATTATTATTTTATTAACTTTCTTTTAATATAGAATTTTTAGATTTATACATCTTTTTTTAGTTCATATCCTTGTGTAGAATAGATATTAATTCGTTTTTGAAAGATATTGATAAAACATATTAATAGTCCATATAATAGGAAATTCAGGAGGACAGATGAGTGATTTAATTCTTAAAAGCGGTTAATTACAGAATTACGATTAAAATCTGGAGAATCAGGGGAAAATATATAGGAATTGTAGAAGTTAATTAAGGTGCCAGACTGTGATAGTCATGAGCCGAGGGCCATTGCTGTGATAGTTGTGAGCCGGGGTAAGCTTGGTGCTACCTCTTTTTTTTTGTTTGTTATTTTCTTTGAATAAGAAGATTGAAAGTTTCTGAATATTGTAAAATGAATTATGGAATGGAAATGTGATTGGTATTATTTGAGAAGAAGAAAGATTGAATGCTCAAATCTGATTGTAGTTCAGCAGAGAGAATGAGTCTGTGTTTGTGTGAAACACCGTTCTATGAATGACAGTTCTGTGTGAAGAATTCCATTGATTGGAACCAGGGTAATTGTGTGTTGAAAGCTGTGAGGGCGCAGTATTACAGTTGGAGATTATAAGGGTGAATATATTGGTAGAAATAGCAGTTATTGGTATGACTGAATTATTGTAAGGAAGAGACTGATAAGGTGAAGGAGGAGATTATAGTTTCCTTGTGTGTTCAGATATTAGAAATAGTGATGATACATTCAGGAGGTAATTGATTATGTGATCCTAACGTGAACGCTTAAGCAACCAGTCATTTTTCGTATTCGAATCCCCCTATACGGATTTATTCCCATTAGATTAATTTGAAATAAGTAAAACAAATAATCACACCTTAATAAATTGACAAGAATATACTTATAATATCAAAGCTTTGTCTTTTCTTCATTAAGAGTGGATTATCCATTTTTCTGAATAAGACATAAGCATATTAGAAGTTGTGGATTATTTTCTTTTAAACTAATATTATTTTTAGTATCTTTTTTATTCTTCAGTCCCATCTTTTGCTTATCTTGAGTAATATTAGATATTTATTTTTTAAGTGTTATCATAGTAGAGCTTGTTGAAATGAAAAGTACAATGGCATGAATAAAAGAGCAATTGAAAGAGTTAATACTTGCAATGCATTAACTCAGTTTACGACCACAAGAAGCAACAAGAATGGCAAGAAGTGAAGATATAAATATGATTGGAGCTCCTTCAACATATGCACCTAATCATATCCTTTCTCATATGGTGGAACATCCTTCCAGTACTAAAGAACCAAGAGTTGCCTTGCGTGAGAAGTTTGATAGTACAAGATCTAAGTTTTGAGAATTTATCAATTAAGTACAACTTATGATTGAACTTCAATTCCAAAGCTATCCAGCTCTAAGATTACAAGTTAGATTCATTGGTACACTTCTTTTAAGTTCAGCATTATTATAATTTTTATCTTTTCTTGAATGGTGAGATCTAATTTTGAATAATTTAGAGGCTTTTTTAGCAGAGTTTTGATCCATGTATGGAGAATATGGTGCAACTCCTGTTGCAACCAAAAAGATCTATAATTTATGACAAGGCAATCGATCCATAATATTATATCTTTCACAATTTTGACAACTTATAACTGATATGAAGTAAGATAATGCTGCATTTATTAGCCAATTTTTCTATCGGTTACAATATGAAGTAAAGAAATTGATGTTCAACTTACCTGATCTTCAAACATTGAGTCAAGCAATTGACTTTGCTGTGAAGTGTGAAAATCAATTTTTAAAATTTTGATATAAGAGTTGGACAAATAGACCTCAATATTACTATAATTCAATGGCAACACCAATGTCTCTTTAATACATACATTCAAAAGTAAAGGATATGCAAATTGATATGATATGTTTTAAACCTCTTATTGAGCAAGAAAAGACTTGTCTCCTTCAAGAAGGATTGTCTTTATATTATAGAGAACCTAAGCACATTGCTCAACGTTGTTCAAAGAAGTGACGCAATTATAAAATGAGGAGTACAAATGTCAAAGAAGATAATATATTAGAAAACAAATTTGTCTAGGTATAATAGAAATCATACTTGCTTCTAGTCTAGTTTCAAGGGTCTCTAGTTTCTTTGTCTTTTGGCAATAGCCATTCCAGTTTCTCTTTCAATATACATACTTGTTTATTTATATTTTGTTACCTTTCTTTGAGTGAAGGCTGGCTTGTCTGAATTGCTTTTTCATTGAGTTCTTATCCTTGAAAGATTGACAAGAGTACACCTATAATATTAGAGCTTTGTCTAATCTTGATTAAGAGTGAATTACTCCTTTTTCTTGATAAGACATAAGCATATTAGAAGTTACAAATTACCCTCTTCTAAACTCATATTGTTCTTAGTATTTTCCTTCTTCTCAAGTCCTCTCTTCAATTTGTCTTGAGCGATATTAGACATCTTCTCTTTTCTAAGTATTATCATGGCAGAACTTATTGAAATGAAGAGTGCAATGGCACAAATACAAGAGCAATTGAGGGAGGTAATGCTTGCCATGTGTCAAGGACAAAGACTCGATGAGGAAAAATATACACCAAAAGGCTATCTCGATATAATAAGTCAAAATATAAACAAGTAGGTATATTAAAAGGAAACTGGAATGGCAATTGCCACAAGACAAGAAACTAAAGACTCTTGAACCTGAACTAGAAGCAAGAAAGGAGTTGACAAGAGTGAAGAAGCCTTCACTCTTGTCTCTATATATACTATCTAACTAGGGGCTACATGGCGACGTTCTATAGGACCTCCAATATGTGTTGACTTTGTAGGACACATGCCTTGACTTACAAGGCAAGTTTTTCTACGTGTGGGCCACATAGTTAGCTTGATCTTCAAGCTAATAACATGTGTGGCACATGGCCAACTTGTTGACCACGTTTCTAATCCAAAAAGTCAATTAAAGACACCTATGAAGTCAAAGCAGCATCTAGGAAGTTTCTAGGAAGCTTCTATATTAAATATTATACAATTAACTTACTTTTATCTACTTTTACTTACTTCTACCTATTTCTATATGTAATTATTAACTTACATGATTATGGCCGTGACATTACCCCCCCTTCTAGAGACGAGTTCCACGAGGAGCGGTCATCATATGTTGAGGAAATCTATGATGCGACGAATTGTATTCGCCACATACTCTGATCTCTGTTCTCTTCGAAGATGATTGATAGGGCCTCTCAATCATCGGTAGTGTCCCATACCAGGGCGGGAAGACCACCCAGTTATTTGATCATTATTGAGGCCTTCATAACTTCCTTCGAATAGAATATTCGGAACACCATCAGGAGTTGTTCCTACCTCTAGCAAAATCACCAAACATCGGGAGTCCCTTCCCAAATCGTGATACCAAACGCGTTGTATCTCACCATCTGTTCGAGGAAGAACATGTCATTCTTGAAGATCTTCATCTCGATTGCGTCGTCTTGAAGGTTGTGACAATCGTAATGTCTCGTCCGGCAGGTCAGCAAACGAAGGTTCTTGAGTTGAATCTGCTGGTTGTTGGCTCTCCATCTAATTAGCGTCACAAATGCAAAGAAGTTACAAACAAGGATAGGAAATTGAATGTTATCTTGCCTCAATCTTGTCTCTTTTATAAGAGAGATTTTCATCTTGGTTTTGATGGATGTCGTTGATGAAAAACTTTGACTTTAGTTGATGCATTTGCTAGATTCCTGGATGGCTCCCATGTGCGTTCACTAATATCATATCCGCGCCAATGAACAAGATATTCCAGCTTATTTCGGCGCCGCCTTGAGTCTAATATCTCTTCCACCTCAAATTCTTCATTATTATCTACTTCTATAGGAGGCGATGGCATTTGTCTTCTTCCTTGTATATCCACTGTCTTATATGGTTCAAGAAGAGATACGTGGAATACAGGATGGATCTTCATTGACTCCGGTAGATGTAACCGATATGCAACTGGGTTGATCTGTTCAGAAACAGAAAAGGGGCCAAGCCTACGATAGTCCAACTTGTCACAAGGTCGAGTAGTCTTGATATTGCGACGAAGTAACCATACCTTATCACCGACGTTGATCTGTGGTTGCTCCTTGCGATATAGATCTGTGTTTATCTTTTGTCGTTCTTGAGCTTCCTTCAATTGTGTCTTCATTATTGCATGTAACTCTGACAACCGATTTGCCATATCTTCTGCTGCAGGATTATCAACTTTTGAAAAATCAAAAGTATCAAGTCGTGGATGATAGCCATAATTGGCAAAGAAAGGTGTTTGTTGCGTGGAAGAATGTACCGTATTATTATAAGCAAACTCTGCCAATGGCAGAAGGGTTGTCCAATCATCTTGTTGGTAGTTGATAGTACACCTTAAATATTGCTCCAAGACTTGGTTTACGCGCTCTATTTGTCCATCAGTTTGAGGATGAAAAGCCGAAGATAGTTTTATGTCCACTTTTAAAATCTTGAAAAGGGTCCTCCAAAATCTTGACACAAATTGAGTTCCTCTATCCGATATGATATCTTTAGGTAATCCATGATAGCGATAGATATTATCAATGAAAAGCTTAGCTGTTTCTTCACCTGTGATAGATTTTATACATGGCACAAAATGTGCCATCTTGGTGAAACGATCTACTATCACAAATATAGAATCATAAGATCTTGAGCTTGGAAGATCTGTGATGAAATCCATAGAAACAGAAGACCATGGTTGTTCTGGTATAGGTAATGGCTGAAGAAGTCCGTAAGGTCGATGACGAGGAATTTTTGATCTTGAACAAATATCACATGATTGTACAAAGTCTTTGACTGACTTCCACATTTGTGGCCACCAAAAATCTCTTGATATGAGTTCCAAAGTCTTATTATATCCAAAGTGCCCTGCTGCTGGAAAGTCATGACGTGCTTGAAGAACACGTAAACGTGCTTCTCCTTTTGGAACATATAGGCGTCCTTCAAAATATAATAGATTATTCTTGAACTCAAACTTAGAAGGATCATGAGACTTGGAAGAATTATTCTCGATATCATAAACAAGAGGGTCTGAGGACATACTGGACTGGATTTGCTTGAGAAAAGTTGAATCAACAGTCAATGTTGATTTCATTGCTCGGAGATGAAATTGCTCCGATTTCAAGAGGACCGTTCTTTGTTGCTCAAAAGCTGCATCTCCTTCTTTTGGTGCAAAATAAGAACGTCTAGATAGGGCATCGGATAAACCTTGTTGTTTTCCTAGCCGATAAGTGATAATGAACTCGAATCTTGATAAAGACATACTCCAACGAGCTTGACGACGATTCAACACGCGTGCTGACATGAAATACTCGAGGTTCTTGTGATCTGTATACACAGTGACTGGACTAGAAGCGCCTTCTAGATAATGACGCCATTCTTGAAAGGAATCCACGATCGCAAGAAGTTCTTTATCGTGGATCTCATAATTGATCTCGGCTGCTGAGAATTTTCTTGAATGAAAAGCTATCGGATGGAGTTTGTCATCTGTTCCCATTTGTGATAAAACTGCACCCAAGGCAAAATCTGATGCATCTGTTTCCATAAAAAATGCCTTGGAAAAGTCAACACGATATAAGACTGGTGCAGAGACAAACGATGTCTTCAAGGCTTCAAATGCTGCTTCCGCTTCTTGATTCCATTGAAATTTATCTTTACTAGTCAAGCGTGTAAGTGGAGCTGCAACTCGTGAGAAATCTTTAATGAAGATCCGATAGTAATTGGCAAATCCCAAGAAACATTGAACATCTCTTACTGTCCTTGGAATCTTTCAATCCACGATTGTTTGGACTTTCTTAGAATCCATCATGAGACCATCATTTGAAATGATGTATCCTAAAAAGTCAACTTGAGTAGTGTGAAATACACACTTTTCCATCTTGGCGTACAATCCTGCATCTCTAAGTTTTTGTAATACTTGACGAACATGTATTTCATGTTCTTCGACATTCTTAGAATAGATCAGGATATCGTCTAGATAGCAGACGACAAAATTGTCTAAGAATTCATGAAATACATCATTCATGAGATGTTGAAAAGCAGCTGGTGCATTCGTGAGTCCAAAGGGCATGACATTATATTCAAAATGTCCATACCTGGTTCGAAACGCAGTCTTCCATTCATCTCCTTCTTTGATCCATACTAGATTATATGCTCCTCTTAGATCTATTTTTGTATAGATCTTAGCTTGATTCAACTGGTCAAAGAGTCCTGATATCAAAGGTAATGGATACCTGTTCTTGATTGTGATCTTGTTGAGTCCTCGATAATCAACACACAATCGTAAAGATCCATCTTTTTTCTTTACGAATAGAATTGGAGCTCCTGCTGGAGATTTTGAATGGCGTATGAAATTCTTCGCTAAATTCTCGTCAATATATGTCTTGAGTTCAGCCATTTCATCTTGCGATAAACTGTAAATTGGTTCAAATGGTGGCTGAGTTCCTTCCTTGAGGTCGATTGAACAATCATATGGACGATGCTCAGGAAGAATATCTGCATTCTTTTTCTCAAAAACGTCTTGATACTCCTGATATTGACTTGGAATGCCACTTGAAGTCTTTACGTTTTCAGAAATAGGTGCAGCATAAATAGCAAAAGTTGATCCTTCTTTTGCTGCGTGTATAAATGCTTTTGCACCTATCAGTACGGGTTTTACTGTACTAGACTTATAATTTTTTACTTGGTTCGTAGAACTATTAATAACGCTTTTGGAAAAGTCAAGTTTACGCGAATTCCAATCTATTCGAGGGTTATATTTTTCTAGCCAGGATAAACCTAAAATAACTGGATTGGACGGGGATTTAATTATGTTAAAAGCTATGTAGCTATCATGACCGTCTATTGTTACTTTTATAGGATGAGTTTCATGAGTGACATCTCCAGAAGACAAGGGACGACCATCTATGACTTCTACATGTACTGGTTTAGGTTTCTGTACATAGGGTATTTTACGACTTTTAACAAATTGTTCATCTAAAAAACATGCTGAGGCTCCCGAATCTAATAAAGCAGAGGCTTTGTAATTCTTAGGTCCTAAATATAAGTCTATTATAAAACAAGGAGAGGGTTCTGAGGAGAGGATAGGACCTTCATTAGGAATTGTACAAGGTTCCAGCTGCACGGTCCTTATTGTAGCTGGACGAATCCGTTTTCCGACATGTTGTCTTCTTTGACCGTCGTACCCCTCATTTTATAGTTGCGTCGTTTCTTTGCACAATGTTGAGCAGTGTGCTTAGGTTCTCCGCAATATAAACATAATCCTTCTTGACGACGATGAATCTTTTCTTGCTCAGTTAGAGGTTTAAAACGTACCGCGTCAATTTGCATGTCTTCTACTTCCGAATGTACGTTTGGCAAAGATGTTGATGTTGCCATTGAGTAATAACGTTGAGGTTCCCGTGAATGGTTCTCAGATCGAAATTCAAAAAGTCGATTATCACATTTTACCGCAAAATCGATTGCTTGACTCAAAGTTTGAGGATCAGGTAAGTTGAGCATCAATTTCTTTACTTCGTATTGCAATCCATAAAGAAATTGATTGATGAGTGCAGCATCATCTCACTTGATGTCAATTGCAAGTTGTCGAAATTGTGAAGCATATACTGTTACTGAGCAATTTCCTTGTCGCAGAATTCGGATCTTATTTGTTGCAACACGAGTTGCATCGTGTTCACCATACATAGATCGAAAATCCGCCAAAAAAGCTTCCAAATTGTCCAATATTGGATTTCGTTGTTCAAGAAAAGACGAAAACCACGATAATGCAGAACCAGAAAGTAGAGTGCCAATAAACCTGACTTGTGATCCTGGAGTTGGATAGCTTTGCGGTTGAAGTTCAATTGCCAATTGTACTTGATTGATGAACCCTCGAAACTTTGATCTCGTACCATCAAATTTCTCAGGTAAGGCAATTCTTGGTTCTCTAGTGCTTATAGGGTGTTGTACAATTGGAGAAGGAACGTGATTTGTTGTAGATGTTGAAGCAGCTCCGATCATCTCTATATCTCCACTTTCTGCTATTCTTGTTCTTTCCTGTGTTGGTGAATTGAGTTGATGCATCGCAAGCATTAACTCCCTCATTTGCTCTTACATTTGTGCCATTGCACTCTTCATTTCAACAAGCTCTGCCATAATGACACTAAGAAGAAAAATTTGTTTGATATTGCTCAAGGCAAAAGAAAAGAAAGACTTGATAACAAAGAAGATACTAAGAACAATATCAGTTTAGAAGTGGGTAATCCGCAAACTTCTAATACGCTTATGTCTTATCAAGAGAAAGGAGTAATCCACTCTTACTCAAGAAAAAACAAAGCTCTGATATTGTAAGTGTACTCTTGTCAATCTATCAAGGACAAAGACTCGATGAGGAAAAATATACACCAAAAGGCTATCTCGATATAATAAGTCAAAATATAAACAAGTAGGTATATTAAAAAGAAACTGGAATGGCTATTGCCACAAGACAAGAAATTTAAGACTCTTGAAGCTGGACTAGAAGCAAGAAAAGAGTTGACAAGAGTGAAGAAGCCTTCACTCTTGTCTCTATATATACTATCTAACTAGGGGCTACATGGCGACGTTCTATAGGACCTCCAATATGTGTTGACTTTGTAGGACACATGCCTTGACTTACAAGGCAAGTTTTCCTATGTGTGGGCCACATAGTTAGCTTGATCTTCAAGCTAACAACATGTGTGGCACATGGCCAACTTGTTGACCACGTTTCTAATCCAAAAAGTCAATTAAAGACACCTATGAAGTCAAAGCAGCGTCTAGGAAGTTTCTAGGAAGCTTCTATATTAAATATTATACAATTAACTTACTTTTATCTACTTTTACTTACTTCTACCTATTTCTATATGTAATTATTAGCTTACATGATTATGGCCGTGACACCATGTATCAACTCAATTTACCACCACAAGGAGCAACAAGATTGGCAGGAAGTGAAAATATAGAAATGGTTGGAGCTACTTCAACATCTACACTAAATCATGTCATTTTTTCTATGGTGGAACACCCTTCCAGTGTTAGAGAACCAAGAATTGCCCTACCCGAGAAGTTTGATGTCACTAGATCTAAGTTTCGAGGATTTAGCAATCAAGTACAACTTATGATTGAACTTCAATCCCAAAGCTATCCAACTCTAGGATTGCAAGTTAGATTCATTGGTACGCTTCTTTGAAGTTTAGCATTATGATAGTTTTCATCTTTTCTAGAATGACGAGATGTAATATTGGATAATCTAAAAGCTTTTCTAGCAGAGTTTCGATCCATGTATGGAGAACATGATGCAATTTGTGTTGCAACTAATAAGATCCGTATTATACAACAAGGCAAACAATCCATAACATTATATGCTTTACAATTTTGACAACTTGCAATTGATATCAAGTGGAATGATGCTACACTCATTAGCCAATTTTTCTATAGACTACATTATGAGGTAAAAAAATTAATGCTCAACTTACTTGATCCTCAAACATTGAGTCAAACAATTGACTTTGCTGTGAAGTGCGACAATCGCCTTTTTGAATTTTGATCTAAAAACTATACAAGTGGACATCAATATTACTATAATTCATTGGCAATACCAACACCTCTTCAACACATACAATCGGAAGTAGAGGATATGCAAATTGATGTAGTACGTTTCAAACCTCTTATTGAGTAAGAAAAGACTCGTTGTCGTCAAGAAGAATTATGTTTATATTGTGGAGAACCAAAACACACTGCTCAAAATTATCCAAAGAAATGATGCAACTACAAAATGAGGATTATGGCTATGAAAGAAGATAATATGTCAAAAAATAAGTTTGTCCAGCTACAATAGGGACCGTGCAGCTAGAACCTTGCACAACATCTAGTAAAGGTCCTATTCTCTCCTCAAAGCCTTCTCCTTATTTTACATTAAATATTATTTTAGGACCTAAATATTACAAAGCCTCTACCTTGTTAGATTCAGGAGCCTCAACGTATTTCTTAGATGAAGAATTTACTAAAAGACATAGCATATCTTTAGTAAAGAAAACTAAACCTGTTCATATAGAAGTCATAGATGGTCGTCCATTGTCTTCTAGAGATATTACTCACGAAATCCTTTCTATGGAAGTAATAATCAATGGTCATAATAGCTTTGTAGTATTTAATATCATTAGATCACCCTCTAATCCAATCATTTTAGATTTATCATGGTTAAAAAAATACAACTCTCAAATAGATTGGATTTTTTGAACTCTTACTTTTTCTAAAACTATAACTAATAGTGTAGTTAATCAAGTAGAAAGTCAAAAGTCCAATTCAATTAAATCCATGTTTATAGGTGCAAAAGCTTTCTTGTATGCTGCTATGAAAGAATCACCATATATTATTTATGCCACACTTGTTTGCACTGGTGGAAAGACTTCAAGTAGCATTCCAAGCCAATATCAAGAATTTCAAGATGTATTAAAAAAAAAGAATGCAAATACACTCTCAGAACATCATCCCTATGATTGCTCAATTGACCTTCAAGAAGGAGCACAACCGCCATATGGACCAATCTATAGTTTATCACAAAATGAGTTGACTGAACTCAAGGAGTATATTGAAGAAAATCTAGCCAAAAATTTCATACGCTATTTTAAATCTTTGGTAGGAGCTCCAATTCTATTTGTGAAGAAAAAAGATGGATCATTGCGGATGTGTGTTGATTATCGAGGACTCAATAAGATTACCATCAAGAATAGGTATCCACTACCTTTAATATCTGGACTTCTTGATCAGCTGAATCAAGCTAAGATCTATACAAAAATAGATCTCTGAGGAGCATACAATCTAGTACGCATCAAAGAAAGAGATGAATGGAAGACTGCGTTTCGAATTAGGTATGGACATTTTGAATACAACGTCATGCTTTTTGGACTTGCAAATGCACGAGCAGCTTTTTAATATCTAATAAATGATGTTTTTTGAAAGTTTTTGGACGATTTTGTAGTCTGTTATCTAGACGACATCTTGATCTATTCTAAGAATCCAAAAGATCATGAACTTCATATTCATCATGTGTTACAAAAATTAAGAGATACAAGATTCTATGCCAAGATAGAAAAGTGTATATTCCACACTACTCAAGTCGATTTCTTAGGTTATATCATTTCAAATGATGGACTTATGATGGATCTTGTAGAATAAGTAGTTATTTTTAGAATATAGATACTTAGTGTATAGTGTAAATAGGGATAGATAACTGCTAAAAAGGTGGTTCAGTAGGTAGAATGGATGAATAGTCAAAAAAAGTAGTTATCATCTATAGTATAGGAGTTGGTATCTCGGGGTAGTATAAGGAGGATGGGAGAGGGGAAGAAAATACCAGACTATGAGAGTTGTGAGCCGAAATAAGCTTGGTGCTACTTCTTTTCTTTTGTTTGTTATTTTCTTTGAATAAGAAGATTGAATGTTTCTGAATATTGTAAAATGAATTATGGAATGGAAATGTGATTGCTATTATTTGAGAAGAAGAAAGATTGAATGCTGAAATCTGATTGTAGTTCAGTAGAGAGAATGAGTCTATGTTTGTATGAAACACTGTAATATGAATGGCAGTTCTGTGTGAAGAATTCCAGTGATTGGAACCAGGGTAATTGTGTATTGAAAGCTGTGAGGGCACAATATTTCAATTGGAGATTATGAGGGTGAATATATTGGTGGAAATAGCAATTATTGGTATGACTGAATTACTGTAAGGAAGAGACCGATAAGGTGAAGGAGGAGATTATAGTTTCCTTGTATGTTCAGATATTGGAAATAGAGATGATACATTCAGGAGGTAATTGATTGTGTGATCCTAACGTGAATGCTTAAGCAACTAGTCATTCTCCGTGTTCGAATCCCTTTATATGGATTTATGGTGGGAGGTTTCTTTCGGAATAAGTAAAACGAGCAATCACAATTTGGGACCGCTGCAGAGGAGTGATAATAGCTTTGAGTGTTAGGAATTAATTACCAAACGTGTGAAAAAATTGACAATGGAAGACGATTTCAGTAGTGTTTTAAGAAAGAGTATGGTTATTAAGAATGAGAATTTAACACCAAAGAGAATAAAGCAATCAAAGAAAAGAACAGAGCGATCGCAAGCAAGAAATTTGTTGCGTAATGAGCGAGATTGTAAATTGAAAAAGAAGCATCGACAAAGTTGGATTAAGCCGTGGTTACATGCCTATCGGCATATTTGATCATACTCAGAAGACGATCGACCTCTAATATTTTAGAAGTACATACCGTTAAAGAAATTGCCAAGAGCACTCACGGGGAGTATTGCTAATAGTCTAGTAAACCTGTCGAAGCCGTTAACGGAAAATGAGGAAGGCACAGAGGAATTAGGTACGCCACTGGATATCTTTTCAATTGAAAATACGTCCGATCCTAACAAGACTAGTTCTGAAGATCAGCATAAATCACTTACCAATAAAGACCAATTTAGAGTATATCAAAACCTGTCGTTTTCACCTCATATTCAATCAGTAAAAATTATTTGAGAATAATAATAGTTAATCAAGAAGGCCTGGAAGTCCGAAAAAGACTTTTGTGGGAGACAGTTTTTATTTTAATAAAAAATTGAGCAGAACACTAGCATCTTTAATGATGTCCGGAGGACTAGAAGTTCCAATTGCAGTTCAAATGGGTGCAGTGGACAATTGAACAACTAGCATCTCGCCATTACCTACTTTTTGGGGTTTGTCAGGTGCGGATCCAGATCAACATTTGTCTCAATTCTTGATGGCGTGTGTAGCCAATAATGGAAGAACAAAAGACATTTGGCTGAGATGGTTGCTAGCGACATTGAAAGACACAGCGTTTGAGTGATATAACCGCCAACCTGTGGCACAATTTATTAATTGGGAGGCATTGAAAAATACATTTTTAGTCCATTTTCGACTAATTGGTTTTGAAGAACGTCTTAGAGAAAAACTAATGAATAGTAGAATGGTACCAGGGGAAGCAGTACAATCATATTATAGTCGTGTAGTGGATATACTTCAAAAATGGCCAAATAACCAAATGTCGGAATCATTTGTGTTGTCCATATTGGTTAATGGACTACACCCATCAGAATTGAAAATGTTTGTAAAGGAGTTTCAATCAGCCACCATTGCATCATCTCTTGAGTGAGCAAAAGTATGGGAGGAATGTCACTATGACCAAAACTTAACAGTTGGAGCCATGATAATTCCATCTAAAGGAGGTTATCAAATGATAAATTAGAATGACGCATCGGGAAGTTATCTGAGAAAGAATGTTTATGGTATAATTCCACAAGGAATAGTAGATGCAGTTCCATTGCAAGCTGTACCACCATCATCATCACACCCGTATGTACCTTATTTTGCGTATCAAAAACCAATACCTACAAAGGATCTACCAAATGCATTGCTACCAAGGGATCTCAATGATTCATTGCTGTTCACATTGACGAAAAAAATGAATGAATTGGCTGTGAATCTGACCAAGGAAAAAAAAAAAAAAAAAAACATAAACCAACCAATATGCGTCCCAATGTCTAGTGCAACAATTGTAAGGGGCAAAGTCATTTAGTAACAGAATGTCCTTCACCACCCCAAATGACTGTACAATGTACCTTTTATAGGGACAAGCATATTACCACCAACTGTTGGAATTTACTAAAGCAACAACAACTCAGTAACCAGATAATGACTCAACCAACTTTGTAGGATGTCAATCAAGTACAGACGAATAATAGGTTTGGATGGAATGGAAATCGAGTGAATAAATAAAACAAGTATTATTCCAATTTCCTCAACTTTGAATTTCACCAAGAAGGTGTATCCAATATTTATGGATTAACGATGAACCAATCAGGATACCATCAATATCCACCCATGACGAAGCCAATGCCAGACTCTACAGTAACAATAGGTCAACCAGGATCCTTTATTCATCTGACATGGAACAGACCTAGCCATTATATACCTATAGAGACACCCAATATTCCTGAAGGAGTTGGCAGGAGACCACTTTGTTGCTATCGTTGCAGATAAATCGGATATTATGCAAGTGAATGTCCTAATCTAAGGGCCAGAAATGACTGTGTTCCAATATTTAGAAATTGTAAGCAGTCTGGTCACACTTATCAGTAGTGTAATGCACCCTTTAATTATAATAACCGGAACCAGCAAATACAAACAAGTCAACTAGCGGAGGACAAAGGCCCTGTTCAACGAGACTCCAATACATCGTGTCGAGGTGGTGAACGCAGTGCTTAGCAAAGGCCAACAAAAAGATAAGAATCCAATTCAGGACATGGATGAACCAATCGCAGGAGAGCAAGTAGTGCTGTCTATGGAGCTAAACGAACCAATATCAATATTAGGACGTATTCCAATATTGAGACCTCAACAAACTCAGGAACCCAATTTAGTTCCACGTGCCAATTTACCGAGACCATCAAGATCGATCCCAACTGACTAAGTACCAATACATGTACAGCCTAATAAAAGAACTTACGTATTAAAGGAACCTTTAGTGGTAGACAAGTTGGCAAAGTTACCAACGGCAATTCCAATTGCTAAGAAGGAATTACTGTCGAACGAAGTAAAATTGAAACCAATGAAATACAAAAGAGCATTGGGAATTACTCTCAATATGGAATCCTATGACATTCTGAGGGATTTGGATGTTATTCAGCCTTTAATTACAATGAAGCAACTTTTGGCTGTAGCATCAGAATGTCGATCTACATTGAATTCAGCATTAATATGACGAAGATCCCGCACTAAAGATATTCATGAAGTTAGCTTAAACCCAGATCCGGGAGCACCAACAATTGATATATCAATCGATGGCATTTTAATTCCAGAAGTACAAGTCGATGGTGGCTCCCGTGTGAATTTAATGAACATAGATACAATGGAGGACTTGGATCTAAAGCAATTGCTACCTACGACATTGGTATTACGAATGGTAGATCATAGGCGGGTTAAACCAATGGGTATCTTATGGAGTGTTGAAACTATGATTACCGGTATTGCATATGAAATCGACTATATCGTCTTTTGGTTACAATGTTTGACTTTATTGTATCCAATTTTATTGGGACAATCTTGACTTTATCAAACAAAGGCCAAGAACGATTGGAGTCGGGGTACTTTGACAATTAACAAGGGTAGAGACCAAATGGTATTACACATGTATCCAGTACACTATCACGGGGAGTCTCAATTGCCAGCATCTGAATTAACGTCGGATGATGAGCTTAGCTTTGACGACGATGCAGTAGCACTAATTATGGAGGCGCCCGTAGAGGCAGTACTACACCCTGGAGTGGTGTACCAATGTGGAGGTCCGGGGGAATACTTGATATACCCGACGGACTCGAAAAACTCGGATTATGTTAGTACTGATTGGATGACCAAGTATGATGTGCACCATGTTAGTGCCCTGGACACAGGATTCAGTACTTCGTACATGTCGAATTTATCGACTGACTTTAAACCAGCGTGGGAATTGAAACAGAACATCGCAGTTGTACCTTTATGTCAAACTATCAACTTGGCGACTACAGCAGAACCTCAGACAATTAAGGTCTACAAAGGTATTAAAGAACAAGACTTGACCTGCTGGATCGAATTTTTCTTGCATCATAAATCCGCTTTTGCTTGGACTTATGATGATTTAAAAGGTATCCCTACTGAAGTCTGTGAGCATCGTATCATTTTAGAGGAGAATGCTAAACTAGTACGACAGAGGCAACATCACCTTAATCCTAAATATTCCCTCATGGTGAAGGAAGAATTAGACAAGCTTCTTGCGGTTGGTTTTATTTACCTAGTACCAAATAGTGAGTGGGTTTCTCCAATCGTGATGGTACCGAAAAAGAATGGAAAAATTTGAATTTGTTAGGATTTCCGGAAACTTAATGCAGCCACCAAGAAAGATTACTTCTCTTTACCTTTCACGGACAGTATGGATAATATATTGGTATTATCACCACTAGGTAAAAGAATAGGAGTGGGACATCACTTAAAGTCATTCTGTGGTGTTGTTTTGGATTGGCTGGAGTGCCATTTTCTTGTATTTCTTGTATTTTTGAAAGTAGTAGTTCCAGTTAAGAATTAACAATGAGGAAGCTTGGGACAAGAAAGAGAACGCATGGTGGAGACCCACAGGCAAGAACTATTCCAGGCTCGCAGTTATTCAATTTTGGAACTGGAAAAAGCGAAGGATCAGTTGGTAATGGAACGAGAAAAGACCGAGTTATTGGTACAAGAAAAATTGGTATTGAGTGACTAATACTGATGTGAAACGGAGTAGTTAAGGATTGAAATTGAGGCCTTGAATGCCGAGGTGATAAGATTGGCAGAGGATTTAGTCAATATTGGTCAAGCATAAGTATCGACATTGCCCATTCCCGAAGTTCCAGAAGAGAGGAGTCACTTTCAACACCAGTTGGAATTGAGAGATGCCCAAATCCTGAAATTGGAAGCTCAAGTCCGTGAACTGGGTGAGTACAATGAAGACCTTTTAGCTCAGTTGAGGCAAGAGCCAAGGAAAGGATTGGAGGAGGACGAAGATTTATAGTTGAAATCAGAATCAGTGGAATCAATAATAGATATTGCGGCAATTGATTAATTAGATAAGCTAAAGGGATCACAACTTTTGTAGAGATTTGTTAGATAATTTTTAGATAGGTATCAATTGAGTGTTTGCAAGGATGTTGCACAGTTAGGAGTGGGGCTATGTAGAATAAGTAGTTATTTTCAGAATGTAGATACCTAGTGTATAGTATAAACATGGATAGATAACTGCTGAAAAGGTGGTTCAACAGATAGAATGGATGAATAGTCAGGAAAAGTAGTTATCATCTGTAGTATAGGAGTTGGTATCTCGGGGTAGTATAAGGAGGATGGGAGAGGGGAAGAAAATGCCAAACTGTGAGAATTGTGAGTGGGGGTAAGCTTGGTGCTACTTCTTTTCTTTTGTTTGTTATTTTCTTTGAATAAGAGGATTGAAAGTCTCTGAATATTGTGAAGAGAATTATGGAATGGAAATGTGATTGATATTATTTGAAAAGAAGAAAGATTGAATGCTAAAATCTGATTGTAGTTCAGCAGAGAGAATGAGTCTGTCTTTATATGAAACTTTGTAATGTGAATGACAATTATGTGTGAAGAATTCTAGTGATTGGAACGAGGATAATTGTATGCTAAAAGCTGTGAAGGTGCAATATTATAGTTGGAGATTATGAGGGTGAATATATTGGTGGAAATAACAGTTATTGGTATGACTGAATTGCTGTAAGGAAGAGACCGATAAGGTGAAGGAGGAGATTGTAGTTTCTTTGTGTATTCACATATTGGAAATAGAGACGATACATTTAGGAAGTAATTGATTGTGTGATCCTAACGTGAATGCTGTTGTGTTGTAACACGTCTATATGATGAAAATATAAATGAAGAAGATTTATTAATATTTAGTCACCTTGGATGTTAGAAGCGGCGGCCAATTCCAATGCAAATATTGAGAGGCCAGGTTCAGTCACCCCATTACAATCAGTTGGGGCTTACACACCAGTAACAAAATGCTCTGTTCGATTCCAATAACGAGAGTCAACAGAAAGGAAAAGGACCAATTCAACGACGGATGAGTCTGGTTCGAAGAGCCAATTGGATTCAATTTCAAAAGACCTCTAATCCAGGTCCTATTATGGGCCTCTTACCTAATATGAGACTTGACTTGGTCGAGCAACCTAATGTGGTTTGATTACGGGCTTCGATTTCATTTCAAGTTGTTTCGTTCTTTGTACCATTTCGGGAATGTCCTTTCTGTAAAATAGATCTCTAAAAGGTGAAAATGGAGGAAGAAAAGCGGGAGGTCGGTGGTTCCAATTCAGAAAGTCCAAGGCGGAAGAATAGGATCTTCTCAGGGTAAAAGGGGAGGGTAGGTTAAGAAATGATTTTTTTTTTTTTTTTTTTTTTTTTTTTTCCCGAGAATCAGGGGTTTTAGGTCGGAGAGCTAGCTTCATGCTTCGGGAAAAAAGACAGAGAATTGGGGGGTTTTTTTTTTTTCATAGGGTTTTGGGAAGACTGAGGCAATCGTTGCTGAAAGTCAGTGTTATATTAGTGAACTAGATTTTTTTCCATAAGAGAGGAAAATCTGGTACTCTTGATTGTTGATGAAATGGGAGATACTTCTGTAGTTGAAATTCAGAGTTGTTTAGAAGGTTGAATATGCTGAATGCATGCATGGTTGTGTTAATTTGACTGTATGGATAGAGGATATCTGCCAACAGTTTAAAGAGGTATTGAGAGTTAGTAAATTGGGGGTTGTTTAGGGTTTCTATGATAACTGGGACCTATCGACAAGGATAAGAGGAATATCAGCGAGCGGCCAAGGGACATCGGTGCGGATTGCAGCATAGCCTCACAATCTGTAAGCGAGGTTGAATTGGAACTTCTTGAGCATTCGAAAGGACTTGCTAAAACACTAGCGATAGATGTTTCACAACAAGTCAAAAGGATAGATTGAGGATCACAGCTTGCCAAAGTTTATGGTCTAGGATTAAGGTAATTAACGATAAAGATAAAATAAAAACATAGAATAAATAAAATAAAATAAAAATAACAAAAGAGATTGAAGTTATATAGGATCTTTAGGCGTTTTATATTAGAATTAAGCTTTTACATTGTAATCCGATATAGATTATATTTGGATAGTCAAGAACCCAATAGACTACTTGAGTACTAGCAAAACACCATACTACCTCCTACAACTAGATGCTTGGCACGTTCTCAAGCAAGATAGCACGTAATATGACAACACTTAAGCAACTCCTCATTCCTCGTGTTCGAATCCCCCTATATGGGTTTATGCTAGGAGGCTTTTTTTGGAATAAGTAAAACGAGCAATCACAGATCCTAAAAAAGTTCAAACTATTATAGATTGGAAGATTCCAAAAACGGTAAGAGATGTCCAATGTTTTTTGGGATTTACCAACTACTATTGGATCTTCATCAAAGACTTCCCTCGAGTTGCAGCTTTACTTACACATTTGACTTGTAAAGACAAACTCCAATGGAATCAAGAAGCGGAAGTTGCTTTTGAATCTTTGAAGACAACATTTGTTTCTATACCAATCTTGTATCGTATTGATTTTTTCAAAGTATTTTTTATGGAAACTGATGCATCAGACTTTGCTCTGGGTGCAGTTTTGTCAGAAATGGGAACAGATGACAAACTTCATCTAGTAGCCTTTCACTCAAGAAAATTTTCAACAGCAGAAATCAATTATGAGATCCATGACAAGGAACTTCTTGCAATTATGGATTCTTTTCAAGAATGGCATCATTATCTAGAAGGTGCTTTCAGTCCAGTCACCATATATACTGATCACAAGAACTTAGAGTATTTTATGTCAATACGCATATTAAATCATCGTCAAGTTTATTGGAGCATGTCTTTATCAAGATTCGAGTTCATCATCACTCATCGGCCAAAAAAATAATAAAATTTGTCCGATGCCTTGTCTAGACGTTCTTATCTTGTATCAAAAGAAGGAAACACAGCTTTTGAGCAACAAAGAATGGTTTTCTTGAAGCCGGAGTCATTTCATCTTCGAGCAATAAAATCAATATTGACTGTTGATTTAACTTTTTTCAAGCAAGTATAGTTAAGTATGTCTTTAGACCCTCTTGTTCATAATATCAAGAATAATTCTTCTAAATCTCATGATTCCTCTAAATTTGAGTTCAAGAAAAATCTACTCTATTTTGAAGGACGCCTATATGTTCCACAAGGAGAAGCACGTTTACGTGTTCTTCAAGCTCGTCACGACTTCCCAACAACAGGATATTTTGGATACAATAAGACTTTGGAGCTGATAACAAGGGATTTTTGGTGGCCTCAAATTTGGAAGGCAGTCAAAGATTTTGTATAATCATGTGATATTTGCTCAAGATCAAAAACTCCTTGTCATCGAGCTTTTGGACTTCTTCAGCCATTACCCATTCTAGAACAACCATGGTCTTCTGTTTCTATGGACTTCATCACGGATCTTCCAATCTCAGGTTCTTATGACTCTATATTCGTGATAGTAGATCATTTTACCAAGATGGCACATTTTATACCATGTACAAAATCTATCACAGGTGAAAAAACAGCCAAGCTCTTTCTTAACAATATCTATCGCTATCATGGATTATCCAAGGATATTATATCAGATAGAGGAACTCAATTTGTATCAAGATTTTGGTGGACTCTTTTCAAGATTCTAAAAATAGATATAAAACTATCTTCGACATTCCATCCTCAAACTGATGGACAAACCGAGCGTGTTAATCAAGTTTTAGAGCAATATTTAAGATGTACCATTAACTACCAACAAGATGATTGGACAACTCTTTTGCCATTGGGAGAGTTTGCTTACAATAACATGATACATTCTTCTACAAAACAAACACTTTTCTTTACTAATTATAATTATCATCGATGACTTGATACTTTTGACTTTTCAATAGTTGATAATCCTGCTCCAAAAGATTTGGTGATTTATTTATCAAAGCTACATTCAACAATGAAGGCGCACTTAAAAGAGGCTCAAGAACAACAAAAGGTCAATACAAATGTTTATCGAAAGGAATAACCACCATTTCACTTGGGTGATAAGATATGGCTACTTCATCATAATATCAAGACTACTTGTCCTTGTGACAAGTTGAACTATTGAAGACTGGGACCATTTTCTATTTCTACATAAATCAATCCAGTTGCATATTATTTACATCTATCGAAGTCAATGAAAATCCATCCAGTATTCCACATGTTTCTTCTTAAACCATACAAGATAGTGGACATACCAAGAAGATGACAAGCTCCACCTCCTCCTATAGAAGTAGATAATAATGAAGAGTTTGAAGTAGAAGAAGTCTTAGATTGGAGGCGGCGCCAAAATGAATTGGAATATCTTGTCCATTGGCATGGATATGATATTATTGAACGCACATGGAAGCCAATAAAGAATCTTATAAATGCAACAAAGGTGATGGAGGCTTTTCATCGACAAAATCCATCAAAATCAAGATGAAAACCTTCTTTATAAAGGAAACAACATCTAGGCAAGACAACATTCTACTTTCAATCCTTGTTCGTAGCTTCTTTGTAGTTGTGACATTTAAGAGATGGAAAACTAACAACCAATGGATTCGACTCAAGAGCCTTCATTTGTTGACTTGCCAGATGAGACATTACGATTGTCACAACCTTTAAGACGATGCAATCGAGATGAAGATCTTCAAGAATGACATATTCTTCATCGAATAGATGGCAAGATAAAACACGTTTGGTATCACGATTTAGGAAGGAACTTCCAATGTTTGGTGATTTTGCTAGAGGTAGGAATAACTTCTAATGGTGTTCCAAATATTCTATTCGAAGGAAGTTATGAATGTCTCAACAATAATCAAATAACTGGGTGGTCTTCCCGCCATGGTATGGGACAATACCGATGGTTGAGAGGCCCTATCAATCATCTTCAAAGGGAACAAGATCAGAGTATGTGGCGAATACAATTCGTTGCATCATAGATTTCCTCAACATATGATGACCACTCCTCGTGGAAATCGTCTCTAGAAGAAGGGGTAATATCATGGACATACTCATGTAAGCTAATAATTATATATACAAATAGATAGAAGTAAATAAAAGTATATAAAAGTATCTAAAAGTAAGTTAATTCTATAGTATTTGATATAGAAGCTTTTTAGAAGCTTTATAGATGCTGTTTTGACTTCATAGGTATCTTTAGTTGAATTTTTGGATTAGAAACGTGGTCAACAAGTTGGCCATGTGCCACACATGTTGTTAGCTTGATCTTCAAGCTAACTATGTGGCCCGCATTAAAAAAAACTTGCCTTGTATGTCAAAGCATGTGTCCTACAAAGTCAATACATATTAGAGGTCTTATAGAATGTCGCCACGTAGCCCCTAGTTAGATAGTATATATAGAGACAAGAATGAAGCCTTCTTCACTCTTGTCAACTCTTTTCTTACTTCCAGTCTAGTTTCATGGATCTCTAATTTTGTTATCTTTTGGCAATAGCCATGCCAATTTCTCTTTCAATATACATACTTATATACATACTTGTTTATTTATATTTTGTTACCTTTCTTTAAGTAAAGGCTGACTTGTCTAAATTATTTTTTCATCGAGTTCTTATCCTTGACACTTTTGGACTTACAAATATACTAACTGCTTTTTAACAGTTTATGAATGATATTTTCTGAGAATTTTTTATGATTTTGTTGTCTACTATCTAAATAATATCTTGATCTATTTTAAGAACATAAAAGAATATGAACTTCATATTTGTCATATTTTATAAAAATTAAGAGATGTAGGATTCTATGCCAAAATACAAAAGTGTATATTATATATTACTTAAGTTAACTTCTTAGGTTACATCTTTTCAAATGATAGACTTATAATAGATTTTAAGAGAGTTCAAATTATTATTGATTGGAAGATCTCAAAAATGGTTAGAGATATCTAATGTTTTTTGAGATTTGCCAACTATTATGGGATCTTCATCAAAGACTTCTCTCAAATTGCAGCTCTACTTATATGTTTGACTTGTAAAGACAAACTTCAATAGAATAAAAAAATAGAAGCGAAATTTGAAGCTTTAAAGATAGCCTTTGTTTTTGAACCAATCTTGTATTACATTGACTTCTTTAAGGCATTCTTTATGGAAATAAATGCATTGTACTTTGCTTTTGGTATTTTATTATCACAAATGAGAATAAATGATAAACTTCATCTAGTAGCTTTTTATTTCATGAATTTTTTTACAAATAAGATTAACTATGAGATTCACGACAAAGATCTTTTTATAATTGTAGAATCTTTTTAAGAATGACATTATTATCTAGAAGGCACTTCTAAACCCTAAACTATATATACAAATTACAAGAACCTTCAGTATTTCATATCAACTCATGTTTTGAATTATTACTAGGCCTATTAGAGTATGCTTTTGTTAAGATTTGAGTTCAATATCACTTATCAACTAAGAAAACAACAAGATTAGTCTAATGCCTTTTTTAGAAGTTTGTATCTTGTACCTAAAGAAGGAGATGTAGCTTTCAATCAACAAAAGATAATTTTATTGAAGCCAGAACAATTTCTTCTTTGAGCAATGGAAACAACATTAATTGTTGATTCAATTTTTTTCAATAAAATTCAATTTAGTATGTTCTTTGATCTTTTTATTCATGATATCAAAGAATACTTCTTCTAAGTCTTGTAATACTTCTAAGTTTGAGTTTAAAAACAACCTACTTTATATAGAAGGATATCTATATGTGCTAAAAGAAGAAGTATGTTTACGTATTCTTCAAGCACGTTGTCATGTTGTAATATGATTATATGGTGAAAGATGATAATATGGATCTTATTATATAAGAGCCAAGTTAAAAGATAAAGTAAAAAAATATAGATAAAACATAGTTTGATTGCTCGTTTTACTTATTCCAAATTAATCTAATAGAAATAAACTTGTATAGGGGGATTTGGACACGGAAAATGACTAGTTGCTTAAGCGTTCATGTTAGGGTCACACAATCAATTACCTCTTGAATGTATCATCTCTATTTTTAATATCTGAACACACAAGGAAATTATAATCTCCTCCTTCACCTTATCGATCTCTTCCTTATAGCAATTCAATCTTATCAATAACTACTATTTTCACCAATATATTCATCTTCATAATCTCCAACTGTTATATTGCGCCCTCATTGCTTTCAGTATATAATTACCCTCATTCTAATCACTGGAATTCTTCACACAGAACTGCCATTCACATTACGGTGTTTCACACAAACAGAGACTCATTCTCTCTCCTGAACTACAATCAGATTTCAGCATTCAATCTTTCTTCTTCTCAAATAATATCAATCACATTTCCATTCCATAATTCACTTCACAATATTCAGAAACTTTCAATCCTCTTATTCAAAGAAAATAATAAATAAAAGAAAAGAGGTAGCACCAAGCTTATTCTGGCTTACAACTATTATAGCGATGGCCCTCGACTCATGACTATCACAATTTGGCACCTTAATTAACTTCTACAATTCCTATATACTTTTCCTTGATACTCCAGATTCTAACCGTAATTTTGTAATTAACCACTTTTAAGAATTAAATCACTCATCTGTCCTTCTGAATTTCCCATTGTATGGACTATTAATATATTTTATCAATATCTTTCAAAAACGAATTAATATCTATTCTACATAGCCCTACTCCTTTTTATGCAGCGTCCTTGCAAACACTGAATTGATACCTATCTAAAAATTATCTAACAAAACTCTACAAAAATTATGATCCCTCTCGCCTATCTAATTAATCAATTGCTGCATTATCTAATGTGCGTTTCACCGAATCTAGTTCCAATTGTACATCTTCTTCTTCTTCCTCCAGTCCATCGACTCCTTCCTCAACTGGTTTGAGAGATCTTCATTATACTCACCCAATACACAGACTTGAGCTTCCAGTTTTAAGATCTGGACATCCCGAAGTTCCAATTGTTGCTGCTGACTCATCTATTCTGGAATATCTTCAATTGACACTTGTGACCGGCTCCTCACTGTTAACTCTTAATTGGAACTACTACTCTTGACAATACAAGAAATACAAGAAAATGGCACTCTAGTCAACCCAAAACAATACCACAAAATGACTTTAACTAGTGCCCAACTCCTATTCTTTTACCTAGTGGTGATAACGACAACATGTTACCCATATTGTCTATTTTTTACCTCCGTTCCATCTGACACATTAGTAATTACTAACTATCCTTTCAGCCGCCTCTACATCCTAACGTACTTAATTAGGTCTATCCTAAGTACATTCGATGTGACATCCTCCAGAAATTGAAAATCCATCCCAGGTTTTATATATGATATAACTGTAATTGGTTCTCGTTAATGCGGGTACTGAATCGATGATCCATGAAATCCTCCAATTAAACACACCCATTAGAAAATCCTTCAATCACATGATATGGCCAATGCCAACGAACTTAAAATTTGTCCAAAAAATGATTAAATCTGCTATCATACAATAATACCAAATCATTGGGCATAAAACTCTTCAGACGCAGTTTACTATCATAGTAACTCTTCCACTGTTTTTGAGTTGCTTCCATGTTGAAGAGAGCTGTAGCCCATATTTCATCCAATTTGTCTAACTCTGCCAACTGATATTGGAGTGATTCCTTATCTTCAAGACGTTCATCCAATACAATGCACAAATTTTGAACTTCCAATTCAATTGGTAATATTGTTTCTTGCCCATACACCAATTGGAATGGTGTAGAATTGGTAGTCACTTTATATGTAGTACGATATGCCCACATTGCCATAAATAATTTAGTATCTCAATCCATTCCTGCGCCCAAAATTGTTTTGGTTAAAATCTTTTATAGAATACCATTAGTCTTTTTCGTCTGCCCATTGGCCCGAAGATGATATGGTGTTGTTTTCTTGTGCTTGATTTTGTATGGGTTCATCAAGGTTGCTATGGTAGCATTTATGAAATGGATACTGCGATCGCTAACCAATTCCTTTGGACACCCAAATTGAGTAATAATATTCTCGTATAGAAAAGTGGCCACTATACTAACATTATTATTGCGGGTAGTAATAGCCTCCGCCCATTTGGTTACATAGTCCATGGCAACTAAAATATATCGCTTTTGTCCATGTCTCGATGCTAGTGCAATGGGTCCAACAAAATCAATTCTTCATTTTTTAAATGGTGCCTATGCCAAGATTGGTACTAACGGCATCACTAAAGTGCTCGTGGGTCAACCAATTCATTGACAAGGATCACAACGACGAACAAATTGGTATGCATCAAAAAACATTGTGGGCCACCAATATCCGGCCATTAAAGGCTTGCGAGTAGTACTGTCTTCTACGAAATGCCTACCACAACTATCCAAATGACATCCCTCTAGTATCGATTGTACTTCACTGGAAAAGATGCAATGGCATAGAATTCCATCCCGGCCTTGCTTATACAAGGCATCTCCCATCATCGTATATGGTGCACTTTTTAAAATCAGTCATTTCTTGAGTTTCTTACTATATGTAGGTGGGAATGTCTGAAATGTCAGATATTGAATCAATTCACTATAGTCGATTGTAATCACTTTGACCACAAATAACTGCGCATCAAGAAGTACATCATTAATAGGCTCATTACCCAAGATATTGGATAATCGGGACAAATGATCCGCATTGGCATGTTTCTTTCCTCGTCGTACATTGATAGTAAAATTAAATTCTTGAAGTAATAACATCCATTGAGCAATGCATCCATTCAATTGAGGCTTCTTAATCATGTATTTGAGGGCATCATGATCCACATAAAAGAAAAAGGGATACCCAAGCAAATAGTGGCAAAATTTTTGAACTGAGTATATCATACCCAACGCTTCTCGTTCAGTGGTAGTGTAATTATGTTTAGTAACCACCAATTACTGACTAGCATAATAGATAGGATGATCCAGACCCTGATCATCCTTTTGACTTAGCACTGATCCAATAGCCACATTGGATGCATCAACATACACATGAAAAGGCTCGATCCAACAAAGGGCCACCAATATTGGTGCAGAGACCAATTTTGACTTCAATGCTTCAAAGGCCACAGTATACTCCATGGTCTTGATAGGACTAGTCCCATCTAACGGAGGTTTCTTCAGTGAGTTCATTAAAGGTTGACAAATAATTGCAAATGAAAAAATAAATCGTCGATAATAACTAACATGGTTGACGAATCCTCGAACACCAGAGACCATCTCTAGTCTGGGTAAGTTCATTATATGTGTCACTTTATCTGGATCCGTAGAGATTCCACGGCTAGAGACGATATTTTCTAATAATTTTCTTAATAGAACATCGAATTAACACTTATCCGAGTTCAACGATATCCCAAACTTAACGCATTGAGCCAAGCATTTGTCGAGACAATTAAGATGATCTTATTTTGTACTGAATGTACAGAAGTCATCTAAAAAGATCTCCATAAACAGCCGGAGATAGTCTTAGAAGGCTTGAGTCATTACTCTCTGAAATGTGGCTGGGGCGTTACATAACCTAAAAGGCATCATGCAATAAGCGAATGTGCTCTAATTCGTAGTAAAGGTCGTCTTGATCTGGTCTTTCATTGTAATTTAAACTTGATTATATGCAAAAAATCCATCTAGGAACGAATAACATTCATGACCTGCAACAACGTCTAATATACTATCTGTGAAGGACAATGGGAAGTAATCTTTTTGATGGCCGCATTAAGTTTCCAAAAATCTTGACAAATTCAGATTTTTTCATTCTTTTTTGGTACCATCACGATTGAAAAAACCCACTCACTATTTGATACCGGGTAAATAAAACCAACCGTAAGAAGCTTGTCCAATTCCTCCTTCACCATGAGGGAATATTTAGGATTAAGTCAATGTTACCTCTCTCGTACCGGTTTAGCGTTCTCCTCTAAAATGATACGATGTTCACAGACTTCAGCGGAAATACATTTTAAATCATCATAAGTCTAAGCAAAAGTGAATTTATGATGCAAGAAAAATTCGGTCTAGCAAATCAACTCTTGTTCCTCAATACCTTTGTAGACCTTAATTGTCCGAGGTTCTGCTGTGGTCGCCAAGTTGATAGTTTGATATAAAGGTGCAACGATAATGTTCTGTTTCAACTCCCGTGCTGGTTTAAAGTCGGTCGGTAAGTTCAACATGTACGAAGTACTAAATTCTGTGTCCAGAGCACTAACATGGTGTACATTATACTTGGTCGTCCAATCAGTACTAACATAATCCGAGTTTTCCGAGTCCGTCAGATATATCAAGTACTCCCCCAGACCTCCACATTGGTACACCATTTTAGGATATAGTGCTACCTCTATGGGCACCTCCGTAATTGATGCTATTCCGTCGTCATTGGAGCTAAGCTCATCATTTGACGTTAATTCAGATGTTGGCAATTGAGAGTCCTCGTGATAGTGTACTGAGTACATTTGTAACACCATTTGGTCTCTACCCTTGTCAATTATCAAAGTACCCCGATCTCAATCGTTCTTGGCCTTTGCTTGATAAAGCCAGGGTTGTTCCAATAAAATTGGATACAATAAAGTCGAACATTGTAACCGAAAGACGATATAGTCGATTTCATATGCAATACTAGCAATCATAGTTTGAACACTCCGTAAGATACCCATTGGTTTAACTCGGCTATAATCTGCCATCCATAATATCAATGTTGTGGGTACTAAGTGTTCCAAATCTAAAGCATCTATTGTATCAACATTCATTAAATTGACGCTGGAACCACCATCCACTTGAACACCCAAGATCATAACATCGTCAATCGAAACATCGATGGTTAGTGCAGGGTTCAAACTAACTTCACAAACTTCTTTATTACTGTACTTTTGTTGTGTTAACAATGAATTCAATGTAGAACGGTACTCTAGTGCGATTGCTAGAAGTTGCTTCATAGAAATAGAAGGCCAAATAGCGTCCAGATCCTTCAAAATATCATAGGATTCCATATTTAGGATAATTCTTAATGCCCTCTTTTTTTCATTGGTTTGAGTTTAACTTCATGAGGTAAGATATTCTTCTACCTTAGACAAGGAATTGGAATAGCAACCGGGGCTTCCTTGGAATTTCCGCCCCCGAGAAGATCTTTCAATGGATAAGACATTTCTTAGAACTGCATAGAGATCGGAACTGCTTGGAATGGAACCGAAGATTCCATAATTAAGACCTCATTGGGTTGTACTACCGAGTCAGGTCTCATATTAGGTACGAAGTCTATAACTAGACCTGGATTGGATGGTCCCCTAATTGGATCAAATTGACCTTTCGCATTGGGATTACCCAAATGTTGAATTGGTCATTTTTTTTTTTACTGACTTCAGGTAAAAATGGCTTGGACACATTCCACCCAATTTATCGAAGAATCTTGAGGACCTCAATTTATCTCTTCAATTTTTTCTTGGCTTTGGATCTGCTGATCCCGATTATTAAAATTGAACGGAGCATTACATTGCTGATACATATGCCCCGACTTCTTACAATTTCCACAAACTTGCACATAATCGTCACTGGCTCTGGGATTGGAACATTTATTGGCATAATGACCAATCTGTCTGTAATGAAAATAACAAAGTGGTCTTCTTGAACCTCCATCAGGCATATTGGGTGCCTCCACTGGTATATACCTACTAAGCTTGTTCCATGTAGGGTAAGAAAATGATCCTGGTTGTCCCGTTGGTACTAAGGGAACTTGATTTAATGACATCGATGGAGCATATTGTTGATACCTCTGTTGCTCTTTATAGTAGTTTTGGGAGTTCGATGCAGACCCCTGATTAAAATTGAAACTTTGAAAGTTATTGAATGCTCGGTTTTGTCGATTAAATCGATTTCCATTCAATCCAAACATATTTCCCATTTGCACTTGATTGATGTCCCATTGGATTGGTGGGATCATGGTCTGATTACTAAATTGTTGTTGTTGTCTTTGCCAATTCCAACAATTTGCTGTTAGGTATTTTCCTCTGTAAAATGTATATTGACCCATTATTTGTGAGAGTGAAGGACATTTTCTTATAGAATGACCGTGGCCCTTACAATTACTGCATGATACATTGATCCTAGTATTGGTAGGCTTTTGCCTCTTCTCCTTATCTTTGGCCATATTGACGGCCATTTCTACCATTTTCTTTATCAAAGTTAATAATAAGATTTCATTGGAATCTTTTAGGGTTAGCATTATTGATATCTCTGTTGTAGTTAACGCTTGTTGTTGATACAAAAAATATGGAGCATATGCTATTGTCACGTTTAGTGGTATAGCTTGCAATGGGATGACATTAACTGGCCCTTGAATATTGGTATTGAAATTGGCCCTTGTTTCTAACATCCGTGGATAACTATCCACTGATTCGTTCCAAGTCGGATTTTGATATCTACCTTGAACTGAAATCATCGTCGCTCCCGCAATTAAAAACTGATCGTAATGGCATTCCTCCCAAACTTTTGCTCGCTTAAGAGATGATGCAATGGTGGTTGATTGGGCCTCTTTTACAAACATCTTCAATTCTGGTAAGTGTAGTCCATTAACCAATATGGACAACACAAACGATTCTGGTTATTTGGCCATTTTCGAAGTATATCTGCTATGCAACCATAATATGACTGTACCACTTCCTCTGGTATCATTCTGTTATTCATTAATTTTTTTCTAAGATGTTCTTCAAAACCAATTGATAAAAAATGGGCTAAAAATGTATTTTTCAATGCCTCCCAATTGATAAATTGTTCCACAAGTTGGCGGTTATACCACTCAAATGTTGTGTCTTTTAATGTTGTTGGCAGCCATCTTAACCAAATATTTTCAGTTTTGCCATTATTAGCTATACATGCTATAAGAAACTAAGACAAATATTGATCGAGATTTACATCCAAAAATCCCCAAAAAGTAGGTAGTGGCATGACACTAGTCGTACAATCGCCTACTGCACCCATTTGTACTGCAATCGAAATGGCTAGTCCTCGTGACGCCATTGAATTTCTTGTTCTACTAAACTCTGTTTTAAAATAATCTCTACTTTTCCTTATTCTAATTTTCGAGCTCTCATTGCTCCTCGATTTATTGTTATTTTTTGTAATTAGTTTTATTGGTTGAATTACAAATGAAAACGTCAGATTTTGAAATATAATATAGTTATCTTTATTGGCGACCAGTTTGTGCCAATCTGAAGAGCCACTATTGCTCATTTCAATGGTACCCCCTATTGGAAAAATATCCAATGGAGTACCAAATTCTTCTACGCCTCCTTCTCTTTCAATTAATGGCCTTCAGATTTCCACTAGAATGTTAATAAAATTTCTCGCAAGTATTCTTGGTAGCTTTTCTAATGGTACATACAATTGCAAAATTAATAGTCAGTCCGATTCTTGATATGTTTGGATGTGTCGACAAGCTTGTAACCATGGTTTAATCCAATTCTATCGATGATTCCTTTTAAGATTACGTTCTTGCTCCTCTCTAAGTAAGTTCTTTCTTTGTGCTCTTCCCTATCTTTCTCTCAACTGATTTATTTTCCTCGATGTAATGCTCTCGTTCTTATTAACCATAATCTTGCTTCAAACACTACTGAAATCGTCTTCCATTGCCAATTTTTTCACATGTTTGGTAATTAATTAAGAACACTCAAAGCAATTATCACTCCTTACTAGTGGCGCCAAAATATAATTGCTCGTTTTACTTATTCCAAATTAATCTAATGGGAATAAATCCGTATAAGGAGATTCGAACATGGGGAATGACTAGTTGCTTAAGCGTTCACGTTAGGGTCACACAATCAATTACCTCTTGAATGTATCGTCTCTATTTCTAATATCTGAACATACAAGGAAACTATAATCTCCTCCTTCACCTTATTGGTCTCTTCCTTACAGCAATTAAGTCATACCAATAATTGCTATTTCCACCAATATATTCACCCTCATAATCTCCAACTGTAATACTGTGCCCTCACACCTTTCAGCATACAATTATCCTCATTCCAATCACTAGAATTCTTCACATAGAACTGCCATTCACATTACGTTGTTTTATACAAACACAAACTCATTCTCTGTGCTGAACTACAATCAGATTTCAGCATTCAATCTTTCTTCTTCTTAAATAATACCAATCACATTTCCATTCCATAATATACTTCACAATATTCAGAAATTCTCAATCCTCTTATTCAAAGAAAATAAAAAACAAAAGAAAAGAGGGAGTACCAAACTTACCTTGGCTCACAACTATTATAGCGATGGCCCTCGGCTCATGACTATCACAGTCTGGCACCTTAATTAACTTCTACAACTCCTATATACTTTCTCTTGATTTTTCAAATTCTAATCGTAATTCTGTAATTAACCGCTTTAAAGAACTAAATCACTCATTTGTCTTCCTGAATTTCCTATTATATGTCAAGGATAAGAACTCGATGAAAAAATAATCCAGACAAGTGAGCCTTCATTCAAAGAAAGGTAACAAAATATAAAAAAATAAGTATGTATATTAAAAGAGAAACTAGAATGGCTATTGCCAAAAGACAAGAAAACTAGAAACCCTTGAAACTAGACTAGAAGCAAGAAAAGAGTTGACAAGAGTGAAGAAGGCTTCATTCTTGTCTCTATATATACTATCTAACCAGGGGCTACGTGGTGACATTCTATAGGACCTCCAATATGTGTTGACTTTGTAGGACACATGCCTTGACTTACAAGGCAAGTTTTTCTATGTGTGGGCCACATAGTTAGCTTGATCTTCAAGCTAACAACATGTGTGGTACATGGCCAACTTGTTAACCACGTTTCTAATCCAAAAAGTCAATTAAAGAAACCTATGAAGTCAAAGCAGCATCTATAAAGCTTCTAAGAAGCTTCCATATTAAATATTATAGAATTAACTTACTTTTACCTACTTTTACTTACTTCTACCTATTTATATATGTAATTACTAGCTTACACGAGTATATCCATGAGATTACCCGCCTATCTAGAGACGATTTCCACGAGGAGTGGTCATCATATGTTGAGGAAATCTATGATGCAACGAATTGTATTCGCCACATACTCTGATCTTGTTCCCTTTGAAGATGATTGATAGGGCCTCTCAACCATCGGTATTGTCCCATACCATGGCGGGAAGACCACCCAGTTATTTGATTATTGTTGAGACATTCATAACTTCCTTCGAATAGAATATTTGGAACACCATTAGAAGTTATTCCTACCTCTAGCAAAATCACCAAACATTGGAAGTTCCTTCCTAAATCGTGATACCAAACGTGTTTTATCTTGCCATCTATTCGATGAAGAATATGTCATTCTTGAAGATCTTCATCTCGATTGCATCGTCTTAAAGGTTGTGACAATCGTAATGTCTCATCTGGCAAGTCAACAAATGAAGGCTCTTGAGTCGAATCCATTGGTTGTTAGTTTTCCATCTCTTAAATGTCACAACTACAAAGAAGCTACGAACAAGGATTGAAAGTAGAATGTTGTCTTGCCTAGATGTTGTTTCCTTTATAAAGAAGGTTTTCATCTTGATTTTGATGGATTTTGTCGATGAAAAGCCTCCATCACCTTTGTTGCATTTATAAGATTCTTTATTGGCTTCCATGTGCGTTCAATAATATCATATCCATGCCAATGGACAAGATATTCCAATTCATTTTGGCGCCGCCTCCAATCTAAGACTTCTTCTACTTCAAACTCTTCATTATTATCTACTTCTATAGGAGGAGGTGGAGCTTGTCATCTTCTTGGTATGTCCACTATCTTGTATGGTTTAAGAAGAAACATGTGGAATACTGGATGGATTTTCATTGACTTCGATAGATGTAAATAATATGCAACTGGATTGATTTATGTAGAAATAGAAAATGGTCCCAGTCTTCAATAGTTCAACTTGTCACAAGGACAAGTAGTCTTGATATTATGATGAAGTAGCCATATCTTATCACCCAAGTGAAATGGTGGTTATTCCTTTCGATAAACATTTGTATTGACCTTTTGTTGTTCTTGAGCCTCTTTTAAGTGCGCCTTCATTGTTGAATGTAGCTTTGATAAATAAATCACCAAATCTTTTGGAGCAGGATTATCAACTATTGAAAAGTCAAAAGTATCAAGTCATCGATGATAATTATAATTAGTAAAGAAAAGTGTTTGTTTTGTAGAAGAATGTATCATGTTATTGTAAGCAAACTCTCCCAATGGCAAAAGAGTTGTCCAATCATCTTGTTGGTAGTTAATGGTACATCTTAAATATTGCTCTAAAACTTGATTAACACGCTCCGTTTGTCCATCAGTTTGAGGATGGAATGCCGAAGATAGTTTTATATCTATTTTTAGAATCTTGAAAAGAGTCCGCCAAAATCTTGATACAAATTGAGTTCCTCTATCTGATATAATATCCTTGGATAATCCATGATAGCGATAGATATTGTTAAGAAAGAGCTTGGCTATTTTTTCACCTGTGATAGATTTTGTACATGGTATAAAATGTGCCATCTTGGTAAAATGATCTACTATCACGAATATAGAGTCATAAGAACCTGAGATTGGAAGATCCGTGATGAAGTCCATAGAAACAGAAGACCATGGTTGTTCTAGAATGGGTAATGGCTGAAGAAGTCCAAAAGCTCGATGACAAGGAGTTTTTGATCTTGAGCAAATATCACATGATTATACAAAATCTTTGACTGCCTTCCAAATTTGAGGCCACCAAAAATCCCTTGTTATCAGCTCCAAAGTCTTATTGTATCCAAAATATCCTGCTGTTGGGAAGTCGTGAAAGGCTTGAAGAACACATAAACGTGCTTCTCCTTGTAGAACATATAGGCGTCCTTCGGAAAAGAGTAGGTTGTTCTTGAATTCAAATTTAGAGGGATCATGAGATTTAGAAGAATTATTCTTGATATCGTGAACAAGAGGGTCTGAAGTCATACTTAACTGGACTTGGTTAAGAAAAAATTAAATCAACAATCAATGTTGATTTTATTGCTCGAAGATGAAATTGCTCCGGCTTCAAGAGAACCATTCTTTGTTGCTCAAAAGCTGCATTTCCTTCTTTTGGTACAAGATAAGAACGTCTAGATAAGGCATTGAACAAACCTTATTTTTTTCTTGGCCGATAAGTCATGATGAACTCAAATCTTCATAAAGACATGTTCTAATGATTTTAAGGACGATTCAATATGCGTATTGACATAAAATATTCGAGGTTCTTGTGATCCGTATATACGATGACTAGACTAGAAGTGTCTTCTAGATAATGACGCCATTCTTGAAAAGAATCCACAACTGCAAGAAGTTCTTTATCGTGGATCTCATAATTAATTTCTGCTGCTTAGAATTTTCTTGAATGAAAGGCTACTGGATGAAGTTTGTCATCTGTTCTCATTTGTGATAAAACCGCATCCAGAGCAAAGTCTGATGCATCTGTTTCCATAAAGAATGCTTTGGAAAAATCAACACGATACAAGATTGGTACAGAAATAAACGCTGTCTTCAAAGATTCAAAAGCAACTCTTGCTTCTTGATTCCATTAGAGTTTGTCTTTACAAGTCAAATGTGTCAGGGGAGCTGCAACTCGAGAGAAGTCTTTGATGAAGATTCGATAGTAGTTGATAAATCCCAACAAATATTGGACATGTCTTACCGTTTTTGAGATCTTCCAATCTATAATAGTTTAGACTTTCTTAGGATCTATCATAAGTCCATCATTTGAAATGATGTAACCTAAGAAATCGACTTGAGTAGTGTGGAATACACACGTTTTTATCTTGGCATAGAGTCCTGCATCTCTTAATTTTTGTAACACACGACGAACATGAAGTTCATGTTCTTTTGGATTCTTAGAATAGATCAAGATGTCGTCTAGATAACAGACCACAAAATCGTCCAAAAACTCTCAAAAAACATCATTCATTAGATGTTGAAAATCTGTTGGTGTATTTGTAAGTCTTAAAGGCATGACGTTGTATTCAAAATGTCCATACCTAGTTCGAAACGCAATCTTCCATTCATCTCTTTCTTTGATGCGTACTAGATTGTATGCTCCTCGAAGATCTATTTTTGTATAGATCTTAGCTTGATTCAGCTGATCAAGAAGTCCAGATATTAAAGGTAGTAGATACCTGTTCTTGATGGTAATCTTGTTGAGTCCTCGATAATCAACACACATCCGCAATGATCCATCTTTTTTCTTCACAAATAGAATTGGAGCTCCTACCAAAGATTTAAAATAGCGTATGAAATTTTTGGCTAAATTTTCTTCAATATATTCCTTGAGTTCAGTCAATTCATTTTGTGATAAACTGTAGATTGGTCCGAATGGCGGTTGTGCTCCTTCTTCAAGGTCAATTGAACAATCATAGGGACGATGTTCTAGGAGTGTATCTACATTCTTTTTTTTGAATACATCTTGAAATTCTTGATATTGGCTTGGAATGCCACTTGAAGTCTTTCCACGAGTAGGAACAAGTGTGGTATAAATAATATATGGTGATTCTTTCATAGCAGCATGTAAGAAAGCTTTTGCACCATTAAATACAGGTTTAATTGAACTGGACTTATGACTCTCTACTTGATTAACTACATTGTTAGTTATACTTTTAAAAAAAGTAAGAATTCAGAAAATCCAATCTATTTGAGAGTTGTATTTTTCTAACCACAATAAACCTAAAATGACTGGATTAGAAGGAGATCTAATGATATTAAATACTACAAAGCTATTATGACCATTGATTATTACTTCTATAGGGAGGGGTTCATGAGTAATATCTCCAGAAGACAATGGACGACCATCTATGACTTCTACATGAACAGGTTTAGTTTTCTTTACTAAAGATATGCCATGTCTTTTAGTAAATTCTTCATCTAAAAAACAAGCTGAGGCTCCTAAATCTAACAAGGCAGAGACTTTGTAATGTTTAGGTCCTAAAATAACATTTAATATAAAACAAGGAGAGGGCTGTGAGGAGAGAATATGACCTTTACTAGATGTTGTGCATGGTACCAGCCGCACGGTCCCTATTGTAGCTGGACAAACTTGTTTTTTGACATATTATCTTTTTTCATAGCCATAATCGTCATTTTGTGGTTGCAACATTTCTTTAGATAATGTTGAGCATTGTGCTTTGGTTCTCCACAATATAAACATAATCCTTCTTGACGACGACGAGTCTTTTCTTGTTCAGTAAGAGGTTTGAAACGTACTGCATCAATTTGGATATCCTCTACTTCCGAATATATGTGTTGAAGAGGTGTTGGTATTGCCAATGAATTATAGTAACGTTGAGGTCCACTTGTATGGTTCTCAGATCAAAATTCAAAAAGGTGATTGTCGCACTTCACAGCAAAGTCAATTGCTTGACTCAATGTTTGAGGATCAGGTAAGTTGAGCATTAATTTTTTTACCTCATATTGTAATCCATAGAGAAATTGGCTAATAAGTGCAGCATCATCCCACTTGATATCAGTTATAAGTTGTCGAAATTGTGAAGCATACAACGTTACTAAAAGATTACCTTGCCGTAAAATATGGATCTTGTTAGTTTCAACACGAATTGCATCATGTTCTCCATACATGGATCGAAACTCTGCCAAAAAAAACCTCTAGATTATCCAATATTGGATCTTGTCGTTCAAGAAAAGATGAAAACCATGATAGTGCTGAACCTAAAAGATGCGTACCAATGAATCTAACTTGTGATCCTAGAATTGCGTAGCTTTGGGGTTGAAGTTCAATCACAACTTACACTTGATTGATAAATCCTCGAAACTTGGATCTAGTACCATCAAACTTCTCGGGTAGGGCAATTCTTGGTTCTCTAATACTAGAAGGGCGTTCTACCATAGGAGAAAGGACATGGTTTGGTACAGATGTTGAAGCAGCTCTAATCATTTCTATTTCTTCACTTCTTGTCAATCTTATTGCTCCTTGTGGTGGTAAATTGAGTTGATGCATCGCAAGCATTAACTCCCTCAATTGCTCTTGCATTTGTGCCATTGCATTCTTCATTTCAACAAGTTCTGGCATGATAACACTTAGAAAAGAGAAGATGTCTAATATCGCTCAAGACAAATACAAGAGAGGACTTGAGAACAAAGAAAATACTAAGAACAATATCAGTTTAGAAGAGGATAATCCGCAACTTCTAATATGCTTAAATCTTATCAAGAAAAAGGGGTAATCCACTCTTAATCAAGATTAGACAAAGCTCTGATATTGTAGGTATACTCTTGTCAATCTGTTAAGGAGAAGAACTCAATGAAAAAACAATCCAGATAAGTAATCTTCACTCAAAGAAAGATAACAAAATATAAATAAATAAGTATATATATTGAAAGAGAAACTTGAATGGCTATTGCCAAAAGACAAGAAAACTAGAGACCCTTGAAACTAGACTAGAAGCAAGAAAGGAGTTGACAAGAGTGAAGAAGGCTTCATTCTTGTCTCTATATATACTATCTAACTAAAGGCTACTTGGCGACATTCTATAGGACCTCCAATATGTGTTGACTTTGTAGGACACATGCCTTGACTTACAAGATAAGTTTTTCTATGTGTGGGCCACATAGTTAGCTTGATCTTCAAGTTAAGAACATGTGTGGCACATGATCAACTTGTTGACCACGTTTCTAATTCAAAAAGTCAATTAAAGAAACCTATGAAATCAAAGCAGCATCTATGAAGCTTCTAAGAAGCTTCCATATTAAATATTATAGAATTAACTTACTTTTACCTATTTTTACTTACTTCTACCTATTTGTACATGTAATTATTAGCTTACATAAGTATATCCGTGATATTATATGGACTATTAATATATTTTACTAATATATTTTCAAAACGAATTAATATTTATTCTATAGATAGGAAGGTAGTAAAACTTTTAGTAGTAGTACTGACTTTTTAAAAAAGTGACTTCTACTTATTTTATAGAGCCATAAATAAGATAAAATAAGGTAGATTGGAAAAATGAATAATATAAGTATCTTTAAGAAGAAATTAAGAGTAAATTCTAGCAAAATTTATCTAAAAAAAATTAGATATTGATATCAAGAGAAGGCCAGTTATGAATCAGGATCAAAATCAGACCCTGAGGTACATAATCAAGCCTCGACAATGATTCTGGATTTTTTGGCAAATCAAAAAATGGGATTAGAGAGCAAACTAGATAGAATTTTGATGAACATTATTTTTGTGTGATTTGGATTTGTAATTACTTTATAAGAGCTTTCCATAAAGGTTGTTTTTGGATGACTTGGATTTTGTGAAATAAAATAGGATTGACGTTTTGGACAATTTTAAGAGTTTTATAATAGATCTACAAGTGAAATTTTGTAGCTTAATGTTTATAGTTGTTCTTAATATGTGTTGTGAATTTTTGCTAGATCTAATGGTTGAATTGAGGATTAATGAGGTTTAAGTAGGTCAAGATCTTACTAAGTAGAATTTTAGGTCTAGTGAAGGTTTTTAAGATTTTTTAAAATCTACTAGTTAAATTGGAAGAAAAGTTATGTGTTTGGATAGTAGACTTGTTTTTCTTCACATATGAGAATTTTGAGATTGATTAAATGGTTTGATAAGAAGAAATTGGTGCTAGAAATTTAGCATTTAGATTGAAAAAGAAGGCCAACTCACACCTGAATACATTTTTGTGATTATCATCCACTTGAAGTTAAGAATATTAACTTACCCCTCAAAAGTTTTGAACTCAATCCAGCAATTGGATTATAAAAAATTGAGTGCTAAAGTTTTGTATTTTTGAAGAATATTGATTATTACAAATAGATATTAATTTTGTTATTGGATATTGATTACTAATGTTGATTTTTGGTTACCGCTACTAGTTACTGATTATTATTAATGGTTATTGACTAGTGCTAGTAGATATTAGTTACTACTATTCATTTTTGGTTACCGCTACTAGTTATTGGTTGTTGTTACTGATTATTGGCTACTTCTATTGGTTATTGCTACTGAATATTGGTTTTTATTACTGGATATTAATTATTGCTACTCGATCTTGATTATTGCTATTAGATATTCGTTATTACTATTGGATATTAATTTTTGCTACTGGATATTAGTTATTCCTACTAGATATTGATTTTTGTTATTAAATATTGGTTATTGCTACTGGATATTAGTTATTGTTATTGAATATTGGTTTTTGCTACTAATTATTGGCTACTGCTACTGGGTGTTGATTATTGCTATTAGTTTTTGGTTACCACTATTGATTATTAACTATTATTATTGGTTATTGCCTACTGCTATTAGTTATTGGTTATTGTTATTGATTATTAGTTATTGCTACTAGTTATTGTTACCAAAGTCAATTATTATTAGTGATTATTTGTTGTTGTAATTTTTCTTTTATCTTCCATAGCCAAGTGCCTAGTGCATTCTTCAGTTAAATACCATGTAATACAACAACATCATGACTTTCTAGTAGCATGACATTTTGGATACAACAAGACTCTAGAGTTGATATCTAGAGATTTTTAGTAGCAACAAATGTGGAAGGCTGTAAAAGACTTTATTCAATCATGTGACATTTGTTTAAGATCAAAAACTCTTTGGCTTTGATCTTATGGACTTCTTTAGCCATTACCTATTCCAAAACAACCATGGTCTTTTATTTCTATGGATTTTATTATCAATCTTCTAGTCTCAAGGTCATATGATTCTATATTTTTGATAGTAGATCATTTTATCAAAATGATACATTTTGTATTATTTACAAAATCTATCACAGGTGAAGAGACTACCAAGATTTTTTTTGACAATATCTATTGATATCATGGATTATTGAAAGATATTATATCAAATAAAGAGACTCAATTTGTATCAAGATTTTAGAGAACTATTTTTAAGATTTTAAAGGTGAATATAAAGATTTTTTTGGCCATTCATCTTCAAACTACTGGATAGATAAAGCATGTAAAATAAATTTTGGAGTAATATTTAAGATATACCATGAATTATCAATAAGACAATTAGAGAAATTTCTTGCTATTTATAAAGTTTGCTTATAATAATATAATGTCTTCTTCTATACAACAAACACCTTTCTTTGCCAATTATTGTTACCATCCACAACTTGATACTTTTGACTTTTCAAAAGTTGATAATCCTATGGTAAAAGATTTGACAAATCATTTGTGAGAGCTTCATGTAATACTAAAGACGCAATTAAAAGAAGCTCAAGAATAACAAAAGATCAATGCGGATGCTTATCAAAAGGAACAACAACAATTCAATGTAGGTGACAAGGTATGGTTACTTCATTATAATATCAAGACTACTAGTTCTTGTGATAAGTTGGACTATCGCAGGCTCAGACATTTTTTTTATTTGTAGACAAATCAATCAAGTTGCTTGTTGATTACATCTATTAGAGTCAATGAAGATCCATTTCATCTTTTACATATTTCTTCTTGAACCATACAAGACTGTGAATATATCAAGAAGAAAACAAGCTCTACCTCCTCCTGTAGAAGTGGACAATAATAAAGAGTACAAAATAGAAGAAATTTTATATTCAAGGTGATGCTAAAATAAATTGGAATATCTTGTCCATTGACACGAATATGATATTAGTGAATGCATATGGAAGACAATAAAATATCTTATAAATATAGCAAAGGTGGTAGAGGCTTTCATCAATAACATCTATCAAAATTAAGATGAAAAATAGTAAGTCTTTGGTATAAAAGAAATAAGGTCCAAGAAAGATTATATTCTACCTTCTATCTTTTTTTGTAGTTTTTGTATATTTATGACACTAAAAAAATGGAGAACCAACAACCAATAGATTTGACTTAAGAGTATTTATTTGCCAACTTCTTGGACTAGATATTATGATTTTTATAACCTTTAAGACGAATCAATTGAGATGAAGATCTTCAAGAATGATATATTTTTCTTTATATACATGGCAAGATACAACGCATTTGATATCACAACCTTAGAAGGAACTCTCGATGTTTGGTGATTTTATTAAAGTTAGGAACAATTCTTGATATTGTTTGAAATATTTTATTTGAAAGAAGTTATAAAGACTTTAATTACAATGAAATAATTACGTCATCTTCTTGCTCTAATATGAGACACTATCAATGGTTGAAAGGCCGTATCAACTATCTTTGAAGAAAGTAAAGTTCAGAGTATGTAACAAATATAATTTGTTGGATCTTGAATTTTTCAACATATGATGACCACTCTTCATAGAACTTGTTCCTTGAAGGGGGGATAATGCCACAAATATTCATATATAAATCAATAATTACCTATATGATTAAATAAAAGTAGATAAAAGTAGATTGATTCCATAATATCTTCTATTGAAGCTTCTTAAAACCTTCATAGATGTTGCTTTGATTTTAAAAGTATCTATAATTAAATTTTTAGGTTAAAAATATGGTCCACAAATTGGCCATATGCCACACATATTGGTAGCTTGAAAATAAGTTAATTATGGGATCTACACATAGAAAACTTACCTTGTAAGCTAAGGCATGTATCATGCAAAGTCAACACATATTAGAGGTTCTATAGAATATTCCCATGTAGCTCTTAGTTAGATAATATATATAGAAGTAAAAGTGAAGCCCTATTCACTCTTGCCTCTATATATACTATCTAACTAGGAGCTTTATATACAAATGTTTTATCAAAAAATAAGAAATATCTTTAGTTAAGAAAATTAATCTCATACATGTAGAAGTTTTAATTGATCATTTATTGTCCTCTAGAGATGTTTCCTATGAAATTATTCCTTTATATGTAAAAATCAAAGATCATAATAGTGTAACAATATTTAATGTGATAAGAAATCTTTTTAATTTAATTATGTTAAGATTATTTTAATTAAAAAAAATATAATCTTCAAATAGATTAGATTTTTTATAAAATTAATTTTTATAAAAAATAATTTAAAATATTTTTAATTAAGTGGAAATATATAAGTCTAATACACAAGTGAGACTTTTCTCAAAGAAAGATAAAAAAAATAGAAATAATTAAATATGTATATTAAAAAACGGCTATTGCCAAAAGACAAGAAAACTAGAGACCCTTAAAACTTTATTAGAAGCAAGAAAGGAGTTGATAAGAGTGAAGAAAGCTTCACTCTTACCTCTATATATACTATTTAACTAGGGGCTATGTGACAATGTTCTATAGGACCTCCAAAAACATATTGACTTTGCACAACACATATCTTAACTTTAAAGGAAAATTTTCTATATAGGCGCCACTTACTTAGCTTATTCTATAAGCTACCAACATGTGTGGTACGTGATTAACTTGTTGACAAAGATTCTAACCTATCAAACAAGTATAAATACATGTAAAGTCAAAGCAACATCTATGAAGCTTCTAAGAAGCTTTTTTAGAAGATATTATGAAATTAATCTACTTTACCTACTTCTATCTATTCATATTATCTAGGTAACAATTATAATAAATATATATTTGTAATATTTTCTCTCTTTTTAGCAACGAGTTCCACAAGAAGCAGTGATCACATGTTAAAGAAGTCTAAGATGAGGCGAATTATATTTACTACATACTCTGATCTTTATTCTCTTTGAAGATAATTGATAGGGCCTCTCAACCATCGACAGTGTCTTATATTAGGGCAGGAAGACCACCCAATTATTTGATCATTGTTCAGGCCTTCATAACTTTTTTCGAATAAAATATTTGGAACACCATCAAGAATTATTCCTACCTCTAGTAAAATCACCAAACATGAAGAGTCCTTTCCAAGGTCGTGATACTAAACGCTGTTGTGTTGTGGTTTAGCTACTATATGAAAATAATGTAATTATGTACTTAATATATAATTTATTAAGCAACATCGTAAGAGCCATGTTAGTAGATTTTAGTTGGTTGTAGGATATAATTTGATTATTACTTTGAGAAGAGGTTGTTTAAAAAGATTACTATAGAATTTGTATAACTTTAATTTCTTTTTGATAGTGGCTTTTAAGATTGGTTTTGGTTGATAGTAACTTCTAAATATTTAGAGTCACCTTTGTTAGACATTGGTGACATTTAAAAACTTATTTTGGTTCTTTTATTTGGTGTTTAGAGCATACATTATGTAAATCTTATAAGAAAAAGGATTGAAGAAGGATTTTGGTAGCAAAGGGAGGAATTAGGGCACCGATATAGACGAATGGAGATGAAAAATAAAAATCTCCATTCCTATTGGTCAAAAATCATGACCAATGGGCTTTGAGGAGGCTGCCTGAGGCCATATTAGAGATTAGGGTTAGTTTCTCGAGCCCATTCGAACATTGAAGGCTAAGGTCAGAAGGTTTAGGTTTTTGGTTCAGGTTTTGGTGCGATTTTTGTGTCATTTGGGGTTTTTATGAAGAAGTTATAGGCGCTCAAAGTTAAGGTGTTAGTTTTGGACCTACTGTCACACTTTTGGGCATAACGCACGCGTACAGATGGCAATTGAGGATCGACGACCGCAACTGGAGAGAACACTTTTTCGGCTATACTTTTCACATACTGCTTACTAGATTCCAAGTTGGGATGAAGGAGTAATTGGATTTTAAAGTCAGCACATGCAATCTAAGGGTAGTAAGTAAACCGATTTACTAGTGTTTGTCTCTTGAGCTATAACTTGAGCAATTTTGTGAGGTTTTGGCTCAAAATTTCAAGGAACGTGTAATTTCATGTTAGTAAACTTTATGCATAAGTTTTATGACATTTGGAGTCCGGGTTTTTGAGAAATAAGGAAAATAGTTTTCGGGTGCTTGTAAATTAGGGTTTGGAGTGTCTGCTAGGGTTTCTTAGATGCTAGAAGATCGGGAGTGAATTTGCGGTTGGTTTTTTTTGTGGTACAAGTTAAGGGGAAATTCTACCTATTTGGTAAATTTGAAACAAAGTGAACGGTTCGATCAATAGTTATGATTTTCTAAAGTTCGGGGCGAGAAAACCCTTCGCGGGAAAAATATGTTTTGAAGGGATTTTGTTATATTTGGAGTTTTATACAAAAATAAAGGAGTTTTTGGAAGCTAAGAAAAGAATCATATAAAGATTTAAGGTACACTCTCTACAGCTAAATACCCAGTGTATTCCCAGATAGCAAATCATGCCATACGACAACGCGTTGTATCTCACCATCTATTCAAAAAAAAACATGTCATTCTTGAAGATCTTTATCTTGATTGCATCGTCTTGAAGATTATGTCAATCATAATGTCTCATCCAATAGGTCAACAAATGAAGACTCTTGAGTCAAATCCACTAGTTGTTGGTTTCGTATCTCCTCAGTGTCACAACTACAAAGAAGCTATAAACAAGAATTGAAAATGAAATGTTATCTTATTTAGATCTTGTTTTTTTTATAAGAATAGTTCTCATCTTGATTTTGATGGATGTTGTCAATGAAAAGCATCTACCGCTGTCGTGTTGTAACACGAGTATACTGAGAAAATATAAAGAAAGAGGACTTTTATTAATGTTCAGTTACCTTGAATATTGGGAGCAACGACCAATTCCAGTACAAATACTGAGAGGCTAGGTTCAATCACCCCGTTACAGTGAGCCGGGGCATACTGAAATGCTCTATTCGATTCCAATAACGGGAGTTAGTAGGAAGGAAAAGGACCAATTTACACGACGAGTGAGCCTGGTTCGAAGAGCCAATTGGATCCAATTTCAAGGATCCAATCCGGGTCGTCTTACCCAATATGAGACCTGAATTGGTCGGGCAACCCAATGCACTTTAATTATGGGAAAATCCAGGTCTTACTACGGGCCTCAGCCAATCTGACGCGAAGGACCAATTTGATCCAATTATGAGAACATCCGAGTCTTACTACTGGACTCTTAACCGATATGAGACCTGAATTGGTCGGGCGACTCAATGTGGTCCCGATTACGGGGTTTCAATTCTGTTTCAGGCTGTCCTGTTCTCTGTGCCGTTTCAGGGAACGTTGTTTTTGGTAAAAGGATCTCTTAAAGGTAAAAACGAAGGAGAAAGCTCTGACGGCAAGAGCCAATTCCGGATCCAAGATGGAAGGAGCCAATTCCGGATCCAAGACGGAAGGAGCCAATTCTGGATCTAAGACGGAAGGAGCCAATTCCAGATCCAAGATGGAAGATTGAAGAAATTTAGAGGCTAGGGTTTGAAAGAGGGGAGAATTAGGGTTAAAGGGGAGGAAGGTTAAGAAATGGGGGGGGTTTTTTTTCAGATCGGGTTTTTTTTTTGGATCGAAGAGCTAGCTTCAAGCTCTTTTCAAGGTCACTAGGTTGGTTTCATTAGGATTTGTGAGGGGAGAGCAATCGCTGCTCAAAGTCAGTGTTTATTTTGGTGTTTCGGATTTTATATAAAACATTGATGGTTTGCATTCTCAATCGGGTTGTGCAAGTCGTATAGCATCTATGGGTCAAAATTTGGTATTGTCTGGATAGTTGGGTGTGCTAAGTTTATACAAAAATTTATGTTAATCTAACAATGCAATCAAGAGATATCTAGATTTTAGTACAAAGGATTGTCGGAAGTTGGCAGTCTAGGGTTAGATAGGATTTCTATGATATCTGAAGATCTACTGGTTGGCTTGGTAATAGAAGATTTGGAGATCAAGCGGCTATTCAATTTTGAGCTGGAGTTAACGGTTGACAAAGGAGAAATCACTTCTGGAGTTTCTACATCAAATTTCAAGATTGGGGCCGAGTGTCATCAGTGCGGTTTTTGGACGTTTTCTTGCAATCTGTAAGTTGGATTGGGCTGAAATTTTTTGGGCATATAGAAGGCTTATACTAGTATTTGGATGCAAAATTTCACACTAAGTGGACGGTTGGATCAAAAGTTACAGCTTGTCAAAGCTCACTGGCTAGGGTTAGGGCTTGTTAAGAAAAACAAAAACAACTTAATTATAAAAAAAATAAAGCAATTGGAATACTGTATGGTTAAACGGACTATGAGGAATATTTTTAAATACTTGGAAATTGATATTTCAATTATATTCTTCATACATGGATAAAATCTATTAGGGTTTCTTTGTTATTTGTAAAAACAACTATACCTTCCACAGCTAGATACCCAGTGTATTTCCGAACAAGACAACACGTAATACGACACTGCCTTTATTACATTTGCAAGATTATTTATTGGCTCCTATGTGTGTTCACTAATATCATAATCATACCAATAGATAAGATATTCTAATTTATTTTGGTGCCGCCTTAAATCTAGGACTTCTTCCAATTCGAACTCTTCATTATTGTCCACTTCTATAGGAAGAGGTGGAGCTTGTCTTCTTCTTGGTATGTCCATTGTCTTATATGATTCAAAAAGAGACATGTGAAATACTAGATGGATTTTTATTGACTCCGGTAGGTGTAAACAATATGCAACTGGATTAATTTGTGTAAAAAAAGAAAATGGTCTAAGCCTTTGATAGTCCAACTTTTCACAAAGACGAGTAGTCTTGATATTGCGACAAAGTAACCATACCTTGTCACCCATGTGGAATGGTGGTTGTTCCTTTTGATAGACATCCACATTGATCTTTTATTGTTCTTGAGCTTCTTTTAACTGCGCCTTCATTGTTGCATGTAGCTCTTACAAATGATTTGCGTAATCTTTTGCCACATGATTATCAGCTTTTGGAAAGTCAAAAGTATCAATTCATAGATGATAATCATAATTGGCAAAGAAAGGTGTTTGTTTTATAGAAGAATGTACCGTGTTATTATAAGCAAACACTGACAATGGCAAAAAAAAGTTGTCCAATCATCTTATTAGTAGTTAAAGGTACATGTTAAATACTGCTCCAAAACTTGATTAATACACTCCGTTTGTCTATCAATTTGAGGATGGAATGTCGAAGATAGTTTTATATCTACTTTTAGAATCTTCAAAAGAGTCCGCCAAAATCTTGATACAAATTGAGTTCTCCTATCTGATATAATATCTTTGGGTAATCCATGATAGCGATAGATATTATCAAGAAAGAGCTTAGCTATTTCTTCACATGTGATGGATTTTGTATATGATACAAAATGAGCCATCTTGATAAAATGATCTACTATAATGAATATAGAGTCATAAGAACTTGAGATTTGAAAGATCTATGATGAAATTTATAGAAACAAAAGACTATGGTTGTTTTGGAATGGATAATAGTTGAAGAAGTCTGTAAGATCAATGATGAGGAGTTTTTGATCTTGAGCAAATATTACAAGATTGTACAAAATCTTTAACTGCCTTTCATATTTGAAGCCACCAAAAATCTCTAGATATTAGTTCCAAAATTTTATTATATCCAAAATGTCATGCTCTTGGAAAGTCATGACGAGCTTCAAGAACATGTAATCAAGCTTCACCTTTTAAAGCATATAAGCATCCCTCAAAATATAGTAGATTGTTCTTGAATTCAAACTTGGAAGTAATATGAGACTTTTAAGGATTTTCCTTAATATCACAAATAAGAGGATCAAAAGACATACTTGATTGTACTTGCTTAATAAAAGTTGAATCAACAATTAGTGTTCATTTCATTGCTCGAAGATGAAATTACTCTAGCTTTAAGAAAATTATCTGTTGCTGATCAAAAGTAGCATCTCCTTCATTTGATGCAAGGTGAGATCATCTAGAGAATGCATCTGATAAATCTTATTATTTTTTTCATCAATAAGTGATCTTAAATTCAAATCTTTATAAAGACATAGTCCAATGGACTTGGCGATAATTCAAAACACATACTGATATAAAATATTTAAGAATATTGTGATCTATATATAAGGTGACTGGACTAGGAGTACCATCTAAATAATGTTGCCATTCTTGAAACGAATCTATGATTGCAAGAAGTTCTTTGTCATAGATCTTGTAGTTGATCTTGGCTATTGAAATTTTTTTGGAATGAAATGCTACTGGGTGAATTTTATCATCTATTTCCATTTGTGACAATACGGCATCCAAAACAAAGTCTAATATGTGTGTTTTCATAAAAAATGGCTTAAAAAAATCAACATGATACAAGATTGATGCAAAAATAAAGGTTGTCTTCAAATCTTCAAAGGCTACTTTTGCTTCTTGATTCCATTGAAGTTTGTATTTACAAGTCAAATATGTAAGTGAAGCTACAATTTGATAGAAATCTTTGATGAAGATCCGATAGTAGTTAGCAAATTTCAAAAAGCATTAGACATCTCTTACCATTTTTGAGATCTTCTAATCCATATTAGCTTCAATTTTCTTAGGATCCATCATAAGTCCATCATTTGAAATGATGTATCCTAAAAAATCGACTTGAGTAGTATAAAGTATATTCTTTTTTTTTTATCTTAGTATAGAGTTTTGTAGCTCTCAATTTTTGTAATACATGACAAACATGAAATTTATGTTCTTCTATATTTATAGAATAGATTAAGATATCTTCTCCATAACAAATAATAAAATCATCTAATAAATCCCAAAAGACATCATTTATTAGATGTTAGAATGCTATTGATGCATTTATAAGTCTAAAAAGCATGACGTTGTATTTGAAATATTCATACCTTGTTCGAAACATAATCTTCCATTCATCTCCTTCTTTGACACGTATCCGATTGTATGCTCCTTATAGATGTATTTTTGTATAGATCTTAGCTTCATTCAACTAATTAAGGAGTCCAGATATTAAAGGTAGTGGGTACCTATTCTTAATGGTGATTTTATTAAATCCTCGATAATTGACACACATCTGCAATGATCCATCTTTTTTCTTCACAAATAAAATTGGAGCTCCAGCTAGAAATTTGGAATGGTGTATGAAGCTCTTGGCCAAATTCTCTTCAATATACTCTTTGTGTTCAGCCAACTTATTTTGTGATAAACTATAGATTGGTCGAAATGGCGATTGTGCTTTTTCTTGAAAGTCAATTGAGTAGTCATAGGAATGATTTTCTGGAAGAGTATTCACATTCTTCTTCCCAAATACATCTTGAAAATCTTGATATTGACTTAGAATGCCACTTGAAGTCTTTTTACTAATAGAAACAGATATAACATAAATGACACAAGATGATCCTTCTTTTACAGCATGCAAAAAAGCTCTGGTACTTACAAATATAGGTTTAATTATACTAGACTTATGACTTTCTACTTCATTAACTATGCTCTTAGTTATACTTTCAGAAAAATCAAGACTACAAGAAGTCCAATCTATTTTAGGATTATATTTTTCTAGCCATGATAAACCTAAAATAATTAGATTAGATGAAGATCTAATGATATTAAATATTACAAAGCTACTATGACCATTAGTTGCTACTTCTATAGGAAGGATTTTGTGAGTAGCACCTCCTTAAGACAACGGATGACCATCTATAACTTCTACACAAACATGTTTAGTTTTCTTCACTAAAAGTATGCTATATCTTTTAGTAAATTCTTCATCTAAGAAACATGCTGTGGCTCCTGAATCTAACAAGACAGATGTTTTGTAATGTTTAGGTCCTAAAATAACATTTATTGTAAAACAAAGAGAGGGTTCTGGTGAGAGAATATGACCTTCACTAGATATTGTATAAGGTTCCAACTGCAGAGTTCCTATCGTAGCTGGATAAACTCGTTTTTCCACATACTATCTTCTTTGATAGCCGCACTCCTCATTTTATGGTTGCGTTGCTTCTTTGGGTAATATTGAGGAGTGTGCTTAGGTTCTCCATAATATAAGTATAATCCTTCATAATGACAACTAAACTTTTCTTCTTCAGTAAGAAGTTTAAAATGTATGACATCAATTTGCATATTCTCTACTTCTAAATGTATGTGTTGAAGAGATGTTGGTGTTGCCATTAAATCATAGTAACGTTGAGGTCTACCTGTATGGTTCTTAGATCAAAATTCAAAAAGATGATTGTTATACTTCATAACAAAATCAATTGCTTGACTCAATGTTTGAGGATCAAATAAGTTGAGCATTAATTTTTTTACCTCATATTGTAATCTATAGAAAAATTGGCTAACAAGCGCAGCATTATCTCACTTGATATTAGTTGTAAGTTGTCAAAATTATGAAGCATAGAACGTTTCTAATCGATTGCTTTATTACAAAAAATGGATCTTATTGATTGCAATACGAATTACATCATGTTTTTCATATATGGATCAAAACTCTGTCAAAAAAGCCTCGAGATTATCTAATATTGGATCTCATCATTCAAAAAAAGATAAAAATTATGATAATATTGAACTTGAAAGAAGTGTACCAATGAATCTAACTTTTTGGAGGTGAATAGTTTTGGAATTGAAGTTCAATCACAAATTATACTTGATTGATAAATCCTCTAAATTTTGATCAAGTGCAATCAAACTTCTCCAATAGGAAAATTCTTAGTTCTCTAATACTTGAAGGATGTTCTACCATAGGAAAAGAGACATGATTTAGTGCTGATGTTGAAGTAGCTCTAATCATTCTATATCTTCACTTCCTACCAATCTTGTTGTTCTTTATAGTGATAAATTGAATTGATGCATCGCAAACATTAACTCCTTCAATTGCTCTTGTTTTTTTGCCATTGCACTCTTTATTTCAATAAGTTTTGCCATAATATCACTTAGAAAAGAGAAGATGTCTAATATTGCTCAAGACAAACACAAGAGAGGACTTGAGAACAAAGAAAATACTAAAAATAATATTAGTTTAAAAGAAGGTAATCCGTAACTTCTAATACACTTATGACTTATCAAGAGAAAGGAGTAATCCACTCTTAATCAAGATTAGACAAAGCTTTGATATTGTAAGTGCACTTTTGTCAATCTATCAAGGACAAGAACTTGATAAAAATAAATAAACAAGTAAGACTTTTCTCAAAGAAAGATGACAAAATAGAAATAATTAAATATGTATATTAAGAAAGAAATTGGAATGGCTATTCATAAAAGTCAAGAAAACTAGAGTTCCTTGAAACTAGACTAGAAGTAAGACTGGAATTGACAAGAGTAAAGAAGGCTTCACTCTTGCCTCTATATATACTATCAATCTAAGAGCTACGTGGCAACGTTCTATAGGACCTCTAAAAATGTATTGACTTTGCACAACACATATCTTAACTTATGAGGTAAGTTTTTTATGTGGGCACCAGATAGTTAGCTTATTCCGTAAGCTATCAACATGTATTGCACGTGGTTAACTTGTTAACTAAGTTTCTAACCTATCAATCAAGTATAAATACATGTAAAATCAAACCAGCCTCTATGAAGCTTTTAGAAAGCTTTTCTAGAAGATATTATGAAATAAATTTACTTTTATCTACTTCTATCTACTCATATCACCTAGATAATAATTATAATAAATATATGTCTGTGACACATTTTAAAAAATCTACGATAGTAGAACATATATAAATAGGATTGCCAAGGGTCTTTTGAGGCACCTAATCAAGTCTAACTTTAAACCTTTTCTCTTAATGAAGTTTGGTTTTACCTCTTCTTGTTTAAATCTATTTTATTCTATTTCTATTTGGTCAATTTTGTCTTTTTTATCTTATTCTATTTAATTCTATTAAGTTTTGTTCAAGTCTATTTTGTCCTACTTTATGATGACGTTTTATGTGATTGTAGATTAGAAGAGTCTTAGACTCTCATGATAGACTAATCTTGTTTCATTGATATTAGAATGAACATTAGATTATTCTTTGGTAGTGTATGGACAGCCCTCATCTAATTCGAGATTAATTATTATAATCACACTAGATACTATATTGAAGCTATTATGAGCTATTCCAAAAAGATCAACTAGAAGGTGAAAAGACATAATAGTAGTAGAATCTAGTGAAGAAATTATAACATAGGCAATATGGCAGAGCAATTCTAAATAGAGACTCAAATACAACACCTCTTAGGTCAGATAACTACTTTACAAGGGCAAATAAAAGCCTCTAGGATAAAGAAGTCGACATCTACTAGGCTAAAATTGAGTAAGTCTAATACATACTTTGGGTCTTTAAAATAAGAAGATGTATGCTGATGGCACTTTAATATGCAACAATACCTACACCTATTTGCAACAAATACCACTGAAGAAATTATACATGCAATCTGCTATTTGAGAGATGCAATAGCCATTTGATAGTAATATTGAGTTCAAAGCTAAAGAGTTCAAGGTAGATTTTGTGATTGAGAGGAGTTTGAGACAGAATTTAGGAATCAATTTTGATCTATCATTGTTAAAATGATAACACACAATCAATTGAGATTTCTTACACAATCTAAATTGGTACAAGATTATGTCTCCTAATTGAAGTTTCTATGTCTCTAAATTAATAATATTTCAAAGATGGTGATGATGGATCAATTTTATAAGATTTGAAATCTGAGATCTAGTAAGAGATAAAACTAAGGGATTCATAAATGTTTGAAGAGGCAATTAGAATTGTAGAGAAGGTCAATGTTATAGATTTTAAAAATCATACAGCATGACCTATAGTACAGAGTCTTATGCAGCTATCTAATACTATGGCACAACAACCAATGCCAATGGAGATTGATGTCTTACAAGGATCATTGACATCACAAAGACAACAAATATTGGTACAAAATGAATTATGTTTTTATTGTTGGGAGCCAAGCCATCGGATGAAAGGTTATTTAAAATGTCAAAATTCAATCACCAATAAAAGAAGACAGAATCATAGTCTCAAAATTCACCAAGTTAATAATGAGATAGTTATGGAAATGAAGCTCTTCAATAAAGGCACCAAAGACTAATATTGAAAATAGCTACTATCTTTCAAAAACAAATGGCATGGCCTCAGACAACTGTAAGCAAAGTTGACTCGTATATCAAATAAGACTACTAAGAGCATAACCATGTCAAGTCCTAGTAAATTATGGCTCTACAAAATATTACATCTTGATTAAAATTATCGACCAACTTAGGATTAAAACTAAGGTAATCAAGGGAGGGAGTTTATACCTTACAAATGATCAATAGTACATATTAAGCAAGACATGTGAAGAAGAAACCTTGAGATTGATGAACACCTATGTCTTAAGAGAGAGATTCAAGATAACAAAGCTAAGATATAAAGTTATTCTTGATATGTGATGGTTGGAGGTAAAAAATAAACAAGTTGATTGAATAGCAAGGATAATCTCTTTCAAAGTTGGTAGATATAAGGTGAATTTTTTTATCTTCCTATCATTTGAAGAGAAAAAAAATCTACAATTAAAGACTTACTCATAGAAATGATCTTTATGAAGAAGCAAATATAATATAAGTAATTGGTATATATAGTGGTTCAAAATCTTGCATCAGTGATAAAAAAGACAATGAAAGGAGTAGAATGGATAGAGCAATTCATATAAGAATATTGAGATATCTTTCCAATCAACCTACCTAGTAGCATGCCTCTTGATGGAGATGCATCTTTTCAAATAAAACTATTGCTTAGAGCCAAATTAATAAGTTATTCAACTTATCATTTAGTATCAATTGAATTTAAAGAACTATAGAAAATGTTAGACACTTTCTTGAAAAAAGGCCTTATTTGAAAAAGTAAATCACCATAGAGAGCATCTATATGTTTTTTATGAAAAAAAGATAGTAGATATTAGCTTTACATTAATTAATAAGGCTTTAAGAAGCAAATTATTAGAAATGCATATTCACTTCCATGCTTAGATAATCTTCTTAATCAACTTTGAGGTGCGACCATCTTTAATAAATTAAATCTTTAGAGTGGATATTTTTAGACATCTCTTACAAGAAAGGATATTAAAATGATAGCATTTTGTATATTTTATAAATATTTTAATTGGCTTATTTTATCTTTTGGCTTTATCAATGTTCTAGCTTCTTTTATGGATTGCTTGAACAAATTATTTTAGGACTTTTTGAATGTTGCAACAAAGAAGAAATATTGGAAAAGGAAAAACATAGCCACCAATGTAAATGATGCATTTGTCCTAGCTTCTCTACTTGAATTGGAAGAACAAGGAATGGATCACAATGAACAAAGCACTATGACCAAAACTTGAGAAGAGAAGATTAACTCCCAATGGAAAACTAGACCTTTCTATAGAAATAAGAAACCTCATTTTTTAAAGAGGAGATTTGAAGAAGATATTCCTCAAGTTTTAAAACTAAAGATTAAAGAAAGTCAAGGAAGTAGTACCAAAAAGACAAAGACAAGCTCATCTAATGTAACTTGTTTTAAGTGTCAACAGAAAAGATATTATATAAATTATTGCAAGAACAAAGAAGTGTCTAAAAAGATAAGTGAACTTCCTAACACTTCTTTGTTGAATGGGATTCATGAAATAGAAAATCTTCAAATTAGAGATATTGAAACTTCTATGTTAAAATATAGAGTTTTAAAAAAAAATTCACCTTAACTAGTATGCATAAGAAACTCATTTATTTAAGTACTAAAATTGGAGACATTGAAACCTCTATATTAATTGACACATGGGCAACTAACTTGTTTATGAATCCAACTTGTGCCAAGGTACTCAAATTGATTCAAGAAAAAACTAATAGGATAAAAATTTCTTTTGCACAGGGTAAAGAAGTAACCAACTTTGTTGTCAAAGATATGAAGTTCAAGTATGGAAACAAAAAGTTTCTTGAAGACTTCACTATATACAAACTTAGTGGAATAGATGTAGTTGTAGAAAATACTTTTTTGGACTTCTATAGAATTAAACTTCAATAGAAGCCTAAAACAAGAGTAGTCATGGTTGGAGAGAATGAAAAAATAGTAGAATTACCATTCATAAACCTCCCCATGTTATACCAATCTAGAATTTTTATAGTATCTCAAAGTGAGTTAGAAGGGAAATAATTCCTCTAACACTTGAAAAATAGTGATTTTGATTTTGATTGTGATATGAAAAGTACTTCCTCTTATAATAAAAAAGAGTTGATGAAAAAAACTTCCCATTTTGCTAACCTAGTTGAAGATCTTATTTATAAATATGGAGATGTTTTGACAAAGAAACTTCCAAAACAACTTCCACCAAATAAGATGGTGGATCAGAAGATAGATTTGATACAAGGATCACAACTCCTAAGTAAAGTAACTTATAGAATGAATCAAAAAGAGTTAAGTGAACTCAAGAAGCAACTCAATGAATTCCTTAAAAGAAGATACATAAGGCAAAGAAAATCTCCATTTGAAGCCCCAATCCTTTTTGTAAGCAAGAAAGATTGAAAAATGAGGATGTGTATTGATTATAGAGCCTTGAATAAGATCACCATCAAAAACAACTATCCACTTTTAAGAATTGATGACTTGTTGGATTCAAGCGGGAATGAAGTCCTTCTTAGGACTAGCAAATTATTACAAAAAGTTTATAAGGAACTTCTCAAAAATTGCTAGACTTCTTACTAGTCTCTTGAAAAATGATAAGAAGGTTATTCAATGGAATAATGATTGTAATACATCTTTCCAAGAGATAAAAGATGCTCTAATATCAAGTTATATTTTTTTCTATCCCAAGTTTGATATAGAATTTGAAATCCATACCGATGCAAGTGACTTTGCAATAAAGGGAGTCTAAATGCAAGAAAGAAGACTAGTGGCTTTTAAAAGTAGGAAATTAAGTGGAAGCCAACTAAAGTGGCCAACACATAAAAATAAGATATTTGTAGTAATATATTGCTTAAAAGCATAGAAATATTACTTGAAAAGTAGAAAAATCAAAGTATATACTGACAACATTTCTTTGAAATACTTCTCTTCTAAAGTTCAAGCTTCACTTAAAGAATTGAGGTGGTATGATATAATAGTTTCAATAGATATTGAATTAATTCACAAGCTAGGCAAGGACAACTTGATGCCAAATACATTAAGTAAGAAAGAGGAGTTTATGGGAGAAAAGCTCCATGATACAATGACATTAAGGACCATAGTGTATTGTGATGACTCTTTCCTCATAAAAAGCATTAAAAAAGACTAAAAATACTATGAGTACTCCAATTGTACTCCAATTGTACTAGGTACTCCAATTTCCTCCATTTATGCCATAAATCTAATATCCTTTCTACCTCGTATTCCTCATGGTTTTTAATTTCAATACTAGGTAGTGGACATTGCACTCTTCTAAGAAAAGACGACTCTCGATAAGGCTCCAACAAAGAAACATAAAAGATTAGATATACCTTCATAGCAGTTGGTAATCCGAGATGGTACGCCACTAGATTGATTTGCTTCTAGATGAAAAATGGTGCCAATCTCTAATAGTCAAACTTATCATATGGCTGCTTGGTTTTGATATTCCGTTGAAGCAGCCATATTTTGTCTCCAATTATGAAAGTAGGTGCCTAATTTTGAAATTTGTGTGTGGACATCTTGTAAGCTTCTTGGGCGGTTTGCAATTGAAGTTTCAACGTAGTTTGAAACTCTGATAGTTGTTTCACAAATCCTTCAGCTACCACATTATTATCGATTGACGGATTCAATAAATCAAGTTTTGGATGATACCCATAGTTGAAAAAGAATGGTGTTTATTGAGTCAACGCATGAAGGATGTTGTTATATGTAAACTCAGCTAACAATAGATATGCAGTCTAATCATCTTGCTGATAGTTGATGGTGCATCATAAATACTATTCTAAAATTTGATTCACCCATTCCGTTTGGCCATCAGTTTGAGGATGAAAAATTGAAGAAAGCTTGATATCCACTTTTAATATTTCAAAGAGAGAACTCTAGAACTTTGATACAAATTCAATTCTTCTATTTGATACAATATCATTTAATAAATCATGAGATCGATACACATTATTAAGGAAGAGCCTTGCTATGTCTTTGCTTGATGATATTTTCTTGCAAGGGACAAAATGTGCCATTTTTATAAGTCAATCTATCACAACAAAGATACTGTCAAATTAATTCGAAGGTAGCAGGTCCATAATGAAGTCCATGGAAACTGAAGACTATGACCGACGTGGAATAGGCAATGGTCAAAGAAGACCATGAAGACGATGCTGAGGGTTCTTGAATCTTGAACAAATGTCACAAGAGAGGACAAAATCCTTGACATCCTTCTACATTTGCAGCCACAAAAAATCTAGAGAAATAAGTTCCAAGATCTTATTGAATTCAAAATGTCTCGCAACTGGAAAGTTGTATCGAGATTGGACATTTCGGAGTTGTGTTGGTCCCTTTGGAATATACAACCACTCCTCAAAGTATAAAAGATTTTCTTTTACCTTGAACTTATTATTATTGACACATTTTGTGATATCAAGGACTACAAAATCTCCAATAGTTACAATACGTACTTGATTGAAGAACTCAACATGAATTGACACTATAGCAGAGAAAAGCTTGAATTATTCTGATTTCAATATTGTTGTCTACTGTTGATCAAACGCTGCTTCTCCAACCTTTAGTGCTAGATACAATCTTCTAGATAATCCTTGTTGCTTCTCACGTCGATAAGTAATAACAAAGTCAAACCTGGATAGCAATATATTCTATCACGCTTGATGACGATTGAAAACTCGAGCCGACATGAAGTACTCTAAATTCTTGTGATCAGTGTATATGGTCATCGGATGCACAACTCCTTTAAAAAAGTGACGCCACTCCTGAAAAGAATCTATCATTGCAAGAAGTTCTTTATCGTGGATCTCATAGTTGATCTTGGCAGCAGAAAACTTCTGAGAGTAGAACGCAACCAGATGAAGCTTCTCATCTGCGCCTATCTGTAAAAGTATAGCCTCCATAGCAAAATCTCAAGCATCGATGTCGTATTGTGGTTGGACTATTATATAAAAATAATGTAATTATGTACTTAATATATAATTTATTAAGTAACATGGTGAAAGCCATATTAATAGATTTTAGTTAGTTGTAGAATATAATTTGATTATTACCTTGAGAAGAGGTTGTTTAAAAAGTTTACTATAGAATTTGTATAATTTAAATTTTCTTTTGATAGTGGCTTTTGAGATTGGTTTTGGTTGATAGTAACTTCTAAATATTTAGAATCACCTTTGTTAGACATTCGTGACCTTTGAAAATTTCTTTTGGTTCTTTTATTTGGTGTTTAGAGCATAAATTATCTAAATCTTATAAGAAAAAAGATTGAAAAAGGATTTTGGTAGCAAAAGGAGTAATTAGGGCATCAATATAGATGAATGGAGATGAATAATAAAAAACTCCATTCCTATTGGTAAAAAATCATGACCAATGGGCTTTGAGGAGGCTGCCCGAGGGCATATTAGGAATTAGGATTAGTTTGTTGGAGCCATTCGAATTTTGAAGGCTAGTATCAGAAGGTTTAGATTTTTTTCTATGGTTTTGGTACAAGTTTTGTATGGTTTGGAGTTTACATGAAGGAGATACAAGCGCTCAAAGTTAAGGTATTGATTTGGAAGCTACTGTCACTCTTTTTAGCATAACGCACGCGTACAGATAGAAATTGAAGATTGGCAACCGCGACTGGATAATTCACTTTTGCGGCTACACTTTTTATGTACTGCTAACTAGATTTCAAGCTAAAGTGGAGTTATTGGATTTTGAAGTCAGCGCATGAAATCTAAGGGTAGTAAGTAACCCGATTTGCTAGTGGTTGTCTTTTGAGCTATATCTTGAGCAATTTGACAAGGTTTTTGCTCAAAATTTCAAAAAATGTGTAAATTAATGTAAATAAACTTTATGCATAAGTTTTATGACATTTGAGTATTGGATTCTTGAGATATTAAGAAATTAAGGTTCAGGTGCTTGTAAATTAGGGTTTAGAGTATCTGCTAGGATTTCTTAGATGCCAAAAGATCCGTAGTGAATTTGTAGTTGATTTTTTTTGTGATAAAAGTAAAAGGTGAATTCTACCTATTCTGTAAATCTGAGATAATATAAACGATTAAATCAAGAGTTATGAATTTCTAAAGTTCAAGACAAAAAAATCCTTCGCAAAAAAAATATGTTTTGAAGGGATTTTGTTATATTTTGAGTTTTATGCAAAATAAAGGAGTTTGGAGAGGCTAACACAAGATTTACATAAAGATTTAAGCTGTATCCTATACAACTAGATACCTAGTATATTCTTGGATAGCAAATCATGCCATACGTCATCAGTCTCTAAATAAAAGGCCTTTGCAAGGTTGGAGCTATAGTAAATGCCGTCTTAAGATCTTGAAATGCTTTTTTCGCTAGAGGTCTCCATTCAAGCTTGTCTTTACATGTCAACCGAGTGAGTAGAGCAGCAACCTGAGCATAATTCTTAATGAAGATCTGATAGAAGTTAGCAAAGCCAAGAAAGCATTGTACATCTCTAATCGACTTTGGAACTTCCCATGATATGATTGCTTCCACCTTCTTAGGATCCATCTTCAAGCCTTTCATAGTTGCAATGAATCCCAAAAATTATATCTCAGTTTAGTTAAACAAGCACTTCTCTAACTTGGCGTAAAGTCCTTGCTCGCAAAGTTTTTCAAGGACCAGAAAAACATGTTTCTCATACTCTTCTATATTCTTGGAAAATATCAAAATATCATCTAGATGGATGACAACAGAATTATCAAGGTACTCTTGAAAGGTATCATTCATCATGTGTTGAAAGACCACCGGAGCATTGGTAAGACCAAAAGGTATGACATTATATTCAAAATGGCTATACCTTGTACGGAAAGTTGTCTTTCATTTGTCTCCTTCCTTGATTTGCACGAGGTTGTAAGCTCCCCTTAGATCAATCTTTGCAAAGATCCATGCATGCCTATGTTGCTTTAGAAGATCTGATATCAAGGATAATGGATAACGATTCTTCTTTGTCACCTTGTTGAAACCTCGATAATCCACGCACATCTACAGCGAGCCATCTTTCTTCTTCAAAAATAAGATTGGTACCCCAACTAGCAAGGATGCTGAACAGATAGGAGTGGAGTTGTGTAGAATAGATATTAATTCATTTTTGAAAGATATTAATAAAATATATTAATAGTCCATATAATAGGAAATTCAGGAGGACAGATGAGTGATTTAGTTATTGAAAGTGATTAATTATAGAATTACGGTTAGAATCTAAAGAATAAAGAGAAAGTATATAGGAGTTGTAGAAGTTAATTAAGGTACCAGACTGTGAGAGTCGTGAGCCGAGGGCCATCGCTTTGATAGTTGTGAGCCGGGGTAAGCTTGGTGCTACCTCTTTTCTTTTGTTTGTTATTTTCTTTGAATAAGAGGATTAAGAGTTTCTGAATATTGTGAAGTGAATTATGGAATGGAAATGAGATTGGTATTATTTGAGAAGAAAAAAGATTGAATGCTGAAATCTGATTGTAGTTTAGCAAAGAGAATGAGTCTGTGTTTGTGTGAAACATTGTAATGTGAATGGTAGTTCTGTGTGAAGAATTTCAGTGATTGGAACGAGGGTAATTGTATACTAAAAGCTGTGAAGGCGTAGTATTACAGTTGAAGAATATGAGGGTGAATATATTAGTAGAAATAGCAGTTATTGATATAACTGAATTGCTGTAAGGAAGAGACCGATAAGGTAAAGGAGGAGATTATAGTTTCCTTGTGTGTTCAGATATTGGAAATAGAGATGACACATTCAGAAAATAATTGATTGTGTGACCCTAACGTAAATGCTTAAGCAACTAGTCATTCCCCGTGTTTGAATCTTCCTATACGGGTTTATGCTGGGAGGTTTCTTTCAGAATAAGAAAAACGAGCAATCACAGCTTCCTAGCTCTTGAAGCTGCTTGAAAAGCTTCCTAGCTTGTAGAAGCTACTTGAAAAGCTTCCAAGTTTGTGGAAGCTACTTGACAAGCTTCTTAGCTTGTAGTATATATAAGAGTCGAGACTGAGGAGATCCTCAGTCTCGATAACACACCTCTTAGAGCTCTAGCTCACCTCTCCAGTATTGTTCCTTTACTTATCTGATTAATCTAGTTCTTGTCGATTCTTCTTGAGCTTCTTGTTTAGATTTCTAGTGAGTATTCTGAATTTATGATATTTTGTCAAGACTACACTCATCTTTCATATCAAAGCTAGTTTCTTCTTGTTAGAATGTGTATTATCCCTTTGCTTGAAGGTGCTGGTATTTTAGAAGTTGGAGATTACCTTCTTCTAAACTAATATTTCTTCTATTATAATATTAGAGTCTTACCTTTTTTAGAAAGAGTGAATTATCCCTCTACTTGAAGATTTTAAGGCATTTTAGAAGTTGCGGAGTACCCTCTTTTAAACCAATATTGCCTTCTTATAGAGTCATTTCTTTCCTTCTCTTAAGATGGCTGGAGGTCAAGATATTAATATGACTGAAAGTTTGAAGTCCAAATTGGATGCCATTATGAATGCTCTTGCTACGTTATCACAAAGAATTGTAGAGATTAAAGGAGTCATTGCAAGACTTCATAATAATAGAGCATCCGAGATGGCACAATTGAAGATTCACCAACCTCAAGCTTGAGTACCAAGAGAAGCAGCTTTGCCTCTAGTTCAATAAAGACCATTGGTCTTATAACAAAACGAGCTCCAAATCACCCTTCTAGATAAGTTTGATGGTATGTGTTCCAAGTTTTGAGGTTTTGTCAATCAAATTAGATTGATAACAACTTTATAGTCCAAACACTATCTAATGGAAGAGTCACATGTTGGACTAGTTAGAACTTTACTCACGAGGCAAGCTCTATCATCTAGTTGTGTTCTACTCTCAAAAGTTTTCTGCTACCAAAATCAACTATGAGATCCACGATAAAGAACTTCTTGTAATAATGGATTCTTTTCAGGAGTGGCGTCACTTTTTTGAAGGAGTTGTGCATCCAATGACCGTATACACGGATCATAAGAATTTAGAGTACTTCATGTCGGCTCGAGTTCTCAATCGTCGTCAAGCACGATAGAATATATTACTATCCAGGTTTGACTTTGTTATTACTTATTGACCTAAGAAGCAACAAGGATTATCTGATACATTATCAAGAAGATTGTATCTAGCACCAAAGGTTGGAGAAGCAGCGTTTGATCAATAGTAGACAACATTATTGAAATCAAAACAATTCAGGTTTTTCTCTGCTATAGTGTCTATTCATGCTGACTGCTTCAATTAGGTACGTTGTCATACTGTAAATGCTTATAATATGTAAAAATTAGTTAAAACATATTATATGTTGATAAATCTACATGTGTGTTAGAGTGGCTAGTAGATTAAATTAAAAAGAGTTGATATAAAAAACTTTACTTTGTTTCTTTATTTCTTTTGATTTTGATATTAAATATATATATATATATATATATATATATATAAGACCTAAATATTTAGTATGAAGCCTTGGAAGAAGGTAGAAGCCTAAAGATGAAGATTTAAACTAATAGGAGGTTAATTGGGAGGGATGAAACCAAGGCATGGTTGAATGAAGGTAGAAATAAGAATCTTCATCCCCATTGGTCGAAATCCATGCCCAATGGGCTTTTAGGAGTCTGCCCGCGACCTTGATAAGGGTTTCGGCGACTTCAAAGAAGCCATTAGGAAATGAAAGGCAAGAGTTGTAAAGTTTAGGGTTTTGGCTACAATTTTTGTGCAAATTTTATAGGGTTTGGAGTTAGGGTGAATAAGTTATAGCCGTTTGAAGTTAAGATGTCAATTTGAGACCTACTGTTACTCTTTTGAGTTTAAGAGGAGTCTTACGGAAGCTTTTGGAGATCGGAAGGTGCGGCTGGAAGGCCAACTTCAAGACATACATCTTTTGTAGAGGACATTTTGCATTTGGAGTTTATGTGAAGGAGTTATAGGGAGTTAAAGACAACGCATTCAAATCAAAAGCAATAAGTGAGTGGTTTTGTTTAAAGTAGTGTTAGGAGCCATAACTTGAGTTTTCAAACGAAATTTTGGCTCAAACTTTGGGAGAATATAAACATTTGTGTTAAGAAGCTATCTATACAATTTTCGTGGCATTTGGACTTATGGTTTGTGAGATATGAAGAAAATTGCGCGTGGGTATATAAAGATTAGGGTTTGAAGCGACTGTTAGGGTTTTGAAGATATCTCAAGATCCGCGATGAATTTGCAGTTGAAATTTGTTGTACACATTAATAACAACATATCAGTAGTTCATGTAAATTTTGATCTTGTTTGGACGGTTGAATCAAGAGTTATGAGGTATTGAGATTTGGGAGAATTTTCACACAAGGATATACAAGGTTTTAGAGTACTTGTACCATATTTTGGATGTTGTTGGTTATTTAAGACTTAAGTATTTGGTGTAATTGTCCCAAAAGGAGAACTTATATATATAAAATTAGGATTTTCTTATTTTAAGCTTGATTGAGCAATTAGTGACAGCCAGAAGCCTAGCGCTTTCTTGAGGCAAAACTTCTCTATTCCGACAACGTACTATAATTATTGGAGATTTTGTAGTCTTTGATATCACGCAATGTGTCAATAATGATAAGTTCAAGGTAAAAGGAGAACTTTTATACTTTGAGGATTGGTTGTATATTCCAAAGGGACCAACACAATTTCGAAATCTCCAATTTCGACACAACTTTCTAGTTGCGAGACATTTGAATTCAATAAGATCTTGGAACTTATTTCAAAATCAGGCACCTACTTTCAAAATTAAAGACAAAATACGGCTGCTTCAACAGAATATCAAAATCAAGTTGCCATGTGATAAGTTTGACTATCAAAGATTGGCACCACTTTTCATCTAGAAGCAAATCAATCTAGTGGCGTACCATCTGGGATTACCAGATGCTATGAAGGTACATCTAGTCTTTTATGTTTCTTTGTTGGAGCCTTATCGAGAGTCGTCTTTTCTTGGAAGAATACAATGTCCACCACCTAGTATTGAAATTGAGAACCATGAAGAATACGAGGTAGAAAAGGTACTAGATTTGCGGCGTAAGAGGAAGAAATTGGAGTACCTAGTACATTGGAGCGACTGTGATATCAATGAGTACACATAGAAACCAACGAAAAATCTTATCAATGCGTCACAAAAAGTGCAGGAGTTTCATTGGTACTATCCTCAAAAACCTAAGTCCTTTTGATAAAAGTTTTTTAGTGAAGTCACTTTTCCTTGAAGCCTCTTAATCCTCAACCTTATAAAGAAAGAAGAGAAGGAACTTCTAAAAGACATAGTTAGAGACTATAAATCTGTAACTTGAGCCCATTCTTCTATATTTAGTACTTATTTTTTTTGGTTTGATATGGATAGCCAAGAGATAGATACCATATCAGTCATGTCCTCTCAACTGAGTATCTCACAAAGACGATCCCAAGATAAAGAACTGCCTATACCACAAAGACAACGAAGGATACCTAGTAACAGGTTGCTAGTGATTGTGTTTGAGGTAGAACTTGCCTATGGTGATCTTTCCAAAGGAGTGTTTATAGGACATTTTCACAATGAAGATATGAAAGTTCATGCCTGGTCGGAAATCGAAGTCGTAGGACACTATGATTGGTTATAAGGACCAATGAACTACTTGCCACACGAACAATAATTGGAGCATATTGTAGACACTATGCGACAAATTTTTAACTTCTTACATTGGTACTGACTTGCAATAAGAGTGCTTCTCAGAGACCTTAAATCTAAAAGGAGGGATGATATCAAGGACATATACTAGAAAGTTGTAGAAGTTTCTAGAAGGTTCTTGAGAAGCTTTGTAGTTTGTAGAAGCTACTTGAAAAGTTTTCAAGCTCGTGGAAGCTGCTTGAAAAGCTTCCTAGCTTGTGGAAGTTGCTTGAGAAGTTTTTTAACTCGTAGAAGCTGCTTGAGAAGCTTCCTAGCTTGTAGTATATATAGGAGCTAAGACTGAAGGGATGCTTAGTCTCGACAATACACGTCATAGGGCTCTATTTCACCTCTCTCGTGTTATTCTTGTACTCATTTGATTAATCTAGTTCTTATCGATTCTTCTTGAGCTTCTTGTTTAGATCTCTAGTCAGTATTCTAAATTTGTGACAATATGTTATTATCTAAGGCATGGGATTCTTCAACTTTTACAATCTCCAACATACCTCCAAATAAATTAACTAATTCATAAATATCAAAATTAGAATTTAGATGATTGAATTTTTAATTATTCTTTGAATGATAAAGATTTGGATCTAGGCATTCAATTTTTTTTGAATCTTGGTCAATTGAATTAACCACATTCATTAATTTGCCTTATTTTTTAGATTTTTAGATATTTTTTAACAAGTCAATGGAATTAATTTTTTCATGATCAAAGATAGATCATATAGAGATTTGGATTCTATTCTTCTATGGACCAAAGGTAATGTGGAACTTGCCTCTCTTCCAATTGACTATGTCTTTTGAATCCCTCAACCATAGACTATTAAATAATTAAAAAAAGAATATTTTGATATATGCATCCAAATGACATGATATATCAATGCATATTCTTCTCCTTATATCTAAATTTTATAATTTTTAATTTAGCCTATTAGAATGGATGGACTTTGATTTACCAACTTGATAACAAAAAGAGATGGATTAATACTTTTCAATCCTTATTTTTTTATAATTTAAAAGAATATGATATTCAAACCACTACTGCCATTTATAATGGCATAGAAAATTATTTTATCAATAATAGAAATCTCAATTTTTATTTCCTTTTCTTGCTTTATTTAGTATAAGTATTTATTTTTATTTTCATCCTAATTTTAGATCTTATTTGATTTCTCATGGAAATATAGGTCTTTAGTGCCTTCTTAACCATTGAAAAAATATCTAATAGTTGAGCAAAGGTGATATTAGCCTTTAATTTATTACGATCATTCCATAAATTATACTTGCATGTATTGACTTCCTCTCCATCCTTAAATTGAGGAAATTCAATCAGGAGGATTTTTGAACCTTTGCAACTATGATTATTCAGATTAATACTTGGCTTGTATTTAATCTCAAGATTTGGAAAGAATAATTCTTCTATCAAAGGATCAAATCTCACACATTTAATCATATTATTTTGAGTTGCCTTATTTGTGTCTCTTGTGACTTGTTCTAAATCCGAAAAATAAAGTAGATTCTTTGAGGCACTACTCTCTTTTTCTTAATGGATAGGTAAAGATGCAGCTTTAGATCTAATCATTCTTCTAGAGCTAGTAATGTAGGTAAGTTCTTTTTTTTTGATTGATTTTTTTTAAAAGTTATTAAATTTATTTTGGAAGGAAGGAATTGATTGACATTAGGTTGGATAGATTTTTGAATAGCTTCCAGCTCTCCTATGGACTGAAACACCAAACTCACATCCTGAGACTTTTGGCCATGTCTTGGTTGATTAGAAGGATTTTGACCTTAATTAGGATGGAGTGGAATATATCAAGAATTAGTTTGAAGTCCACTAGGTGCATTTTGATTTTGTCTATTTTTTTCATAGTCATAATATAAATTTAGGGGCCTTAGATTGTTATCTGTTAGAGGTTGTCTTGTTCTTCTATGATTGTCAAATGATTGTTGAAGATAATTACTAGATGAAAGTTATAAAAGATCTATTCTATATGGTTTTCTATAAAATTCTATAGCATGGTTACCACCACAATTTCTACATTCTACTTGGTTTTCAATCCAACATTGACTAAGTGGGAGATTTTTCCTATAAAATATGTAAAATTCTACTTGTTATCTTGCTGAATTCATAGGACCTTAGCTCTTAGTATTAAACCCTTATTATCCCACATTATATCCTTAAAATATTTAATTTTTATATTGAAGGGCATATGATTGGAAGTATTGATTTTGTAAAAGAAAAGAATTACAAAATTGAGATGAATGCCTTGATTGTCCATATTGAATATACTATAATTTTGTTGTATGTCTTCTTGACTCAATAGGAGGTAGAAGAGGTTTGAGATTGAAATTTCTAGTTAGTCCAGTTACTTGTTTTGTCATCAACTTCATTTAATGAGAGATTTTGGTTTGAAATTTTAATTAACATGCTCTCATCTCTTTTTGTAAATCCTCTTTCTACCTATGATCTTCACTAGGATAGGTTAAAGCCAATGAAAGAAGTAGAGGCCTAGTATTTAATGGTAAAATATAGGCTCCTATGGTTGTAGAAATAAGAGGTAGTTCTTCATGCATTTGAGAGCTTGATGCATAAGGAATCTTGACATGTATAGGTATGAAGCTAGGGATATTATGGTCTTTCTTACACCACAATCTTTCATACTTTTGGTTGATTTGTTCTACTTTTTTTGCTACATGTTTGGTTGTCAGAAGATCCTTAGAACGTGCATAAAGGATTTCTTTAATGGTTTCTTCTTTGGCAAATCCTTGAATGAAAAAATTCTCCAAAGTATTGTTAGTGTCACGGCCATAATCATATAAGCTAATAATTACATATAGAAATAGGTAGAAGTAAGTAAAAGTAGATAAAAGTAAGTTAATTGTATAATATTTAATATAGAAGCTTCCTAGAAACTTCCTAGACGCTTCTTTGACTTCATAGGTGTCTTTAATTGACTTTTTGGATTAGAAACGTGGTCAACAAGTTGGCCATGTGCCACACATGTTGTTAGCTTGAAGATCAAGCTAACTATGTGGCCCACACATAGGAAAACTTGCCTTGTAAGTCAAGGCATGTGTCCTACAAAGTCAACACATATTGGAGGTCCTATAGAACGTCGCCACGTAGCCCCTAGTTAGATAGTATATATAGAGACAAGAGTGAAGGCTTCTTCACTCTTGTCAACTCCTTTCTTGCTTCTAGTCCAGCTTCAAGAGTCTTTAATTTCTTGTCTTGTGGCAATAGCCATTCCAGTTTCCTTTTAATATACCTACTTGTTTATATTTTGACTTATTATATCGAAATAGCCTTTTGGTGTATATTTTCCTTCATCGAGTCTTTGTCCTTGACAGATTGACAAGAGTATACTTACAATATCAGAGCTTTGTTTTTTCTTGAGTAAGAGTGGATTACCCCTTTCTCTTGACAAGACATAAGCGTATTAGAAGTTTGCGGATTACCCACTTCTAAACTGATATTGTTCTTAGTATCTTCTTTGTTATCAAGTCTTTCTTTTCTTTTGTCTTCAGCAATATCAAACAAATTTTTCTTCTTAGTGTCATTATAGCAGAGCTTGTTGAAATGAAGAGTGCAATGGCACAAATGCAAGAGCAAATGAGGGAGTTAATGCTTGCGATGCATCAACTCAATTCACCAACACAGGAAAGAACAAGAATAGCAGAAAGTGGAGATATAGAGATGATCGGAGCTGCTTCAACATCTACAACAAATCACGTTCCTTCTCCAATTGTACAACACCCTATAAGCACTAGAGAACCAAGAATTGCCTTACCTGAGAAATTTGATGGTACGAGATCAAAGTTTCGAGGGTTCATCAATCAAGTACAATTGGCAATTGAACTTCAACCGCAAAGCTATCCAACTCCAGGATCACAAGTCAGGTTTATTGGCACTCTACTTTCTGGTTCTGCATTATCGTGGTTTTCGTCTTTTCTTGAACAACGAAATCCAATATTGGACAATTTGGAAGCTTTTTTGGAGGATTTTCGATCTATGTATGGTGAACACGATGCAACTCGTGTTGCAACAAATAAGATCCGAATTCTGCGACAAGAAAATCACTCAGTAACAGTATATGCTTCATAATTTCGACAACTTGCAATTGACATCAAGTGGGATGATGCTGCACTCATCAGTCAATTTCTTTATGGATTACAATACGAAGTAAAGAAATTGATGCTCAACTTACCTGATCCTCAAACTTTGAGTCAAGCAATCGATTTTGCGGTAAAATGTGATAATCGACTTTTTGAATTTCGATCTGAGAACCATTCACGGGAACCTCAACGTTATTACTCAATGGCAACATCAACATCTTTGCCAAACGTACATTCGGAAGTAGAAGACATGCAAATTGATGCGGTACGTTTTAAACCTCTAACTGAGCAAGAAAAGATTCGTCGTCGTCAAGAAGGATTATGTTTATATTGCGGAGAACCTAAGCACACTGCTCAACATTGTCCAAAGAAACGACGCAACTATAAAATGAGGGGTATGACGGTCAAAGAAGACAACATGTCGGAAAACGGATTCGTCCAGCTACAATAGGGACCGTGCAGCTGGAACCTTGTACAATTCCTAATGAAGGTCCTATCCTCTCCTCAGAACCCTCTCCTTGTTTTATAATAGACTTATATTTAGGACCTAAGAATTACAAAGCCTCTGCTTTATTAGATTTGGGAGCCTCAGCATGTTTTTTAGATGAACAATTTGTTAAAAGTCGTAAAATACCCTTTGTACAGAAACCTAAACCAGTACATGTAGAAGTCATAGATGGTCGTCCCTTGTCTTCTGGAGATGTCACTCATGAAACTCATCCTATAAAAGTAACAATAGACGGTCATGATAGCTACATAGCTTTTAACATAATTAAATCCCCGTCCAATCCAGTTATTTTAGGTTTATCCTGGCTAGAAAAATATAACCCTCGAATAGATTGGAATTCGCGTAAACTTGACTTTTCCAAAAGCGTTATTAATAGTTCTACGAACCAAGTAAAAAATTATAAGTCTAGTACAGTAAAACCCGTACTGATAGGTGCAAAAGCATTTATACACGCAGCAAAAGAAGGATCAACTTTTGCTATTTATGCTGCACCTATTTCTGAAAACGTAAAGACTTCAAGTGGCATTCCAAGTCAATATCAGGAGTATCAAGACGTTTTTGAGAAAAAGAATGCAGATATTCTTCCTGAGCATCGTCCATATGATTGTTCAATCGACCTCAAGGAAGGAACTCAGCCACCATTTGGACCAATTTACAGTTTATCGCAAGATGAGATGGCTGAACTCAAGACATATATTGACGAGAATTTAGCAAAGAATTTCATACGCCATTCAAAATCTCCAGCAGGAGCTCCAATTCTATTCGTAAAGAAAAAAGATGGATCTTTACGAATGTGTGTTGATTATCGAGGACTCAACAAGATCACAATCAAGAACAGGTATCCATTACCTTTGATATCAGGACTCCTTGACCAGTTGAATCAAGCTAAGATCTATACAAAAATAGATCTAAGAGGAGCATATAATCTAGTACGGATCAAAGAAGGAGATGAATGGAAGACTGCGTTTCGAACCAGGTATGGACATTTCGAATATAATGTCATGCCCTTTGGACTCACGAATGCACTAGCTGCTTTTCAACATCTCATGAATGATGTATTTCGTGAATTCTTAGACAATTTTGTCATCTGCTATCTAGACGATATCCTGATTTATTCCAAGAACGTCGAAGAACATGAAATACATGTTCGTCAAGTATTACAAAAACTTAGAGATGCAGGATTGTACGCTAAGATGGAAAAGTGTGTATTTCACACTACTCAAGTTGACTTTTTAGGATACATCATTTCAAATGATGGTCTCATGATGGATTCTAAGAAAGTCCAAACAATCGTGGATTGGAAGATTCCAAAGACGGTAAGAGATGTCCAATGTTTCTTGGGATTTGCCAATTACTATCGAATCTTCATCAAAGATTTCTCACGAGTTGCAGCTCCACTTACACGCTTGACTAGTAAAGATAAATTTCAATGGAATCAAGAAGCGGAAGCAGCATTTGAAGCCTTGAAGACATCGTTTGTCTCTGCACCAGTCTTATATCGTGTTGACTTTTCCAAGGCATTTTTTATGGAAACAGATGCATCAGATTTTGCCTTGTGTGCAGTTTTATCACAAATGGGAACAGATGACAAACTCCATCCGATAGCTTTTCATTCAAGAAAATTCTCAGCAGCCGAGATCAATTATGAGATCCACGATAAAGAACTTCTTGCGATCGTGGATTCCTTTCAAGAATGGCATCATTATCTAGAAGGCGCTTCTAGTCCAGTCACTGTGTATACAGATCACAAGAACCTCGAGTATTTCATGTCAGCACGCGTGTTGAATCGTCGTCAAGCTCGTTGGAGTATGTCTTTATCAAGATTCGAGTTCATTATCACTTATCGGCCAGGAAAACAACAAGGTTTATCCGATGCCCTATCTAGACGTTCTTATTTTGCACCAAAAGAAGGAGATGCAGCTTTTGAGCAACAAAGAACGGTCCTCTTGAAACCGGAGCAATTTCATCTCCGAGCAATGAAATCAACATTGACTGTTGATTCAACTTTTCTCAAGCAAATCCAGTCCAGTATGTCCTCAGACCCTCTTGTTTATGATATCGAGAATAATTCTTCCAAGTCTCATGATCCTTCTAAGTTTGAGTTCAAGAATAATCTATTATATTTTGAAGGACGCCTATATGTTCCAAAAGGAGAAGCACGTTTACGTGTTCTTCAAGCACGTCATGACTTTCCAGCAGCAGGGCACTTTGGATATAATAAGACTTTGGAACTCATATCAAGAGATTTTTGGTGGCCACAAATGTGGAAGTCAGTCAAAGACTTTGTACAATCATGTGATATTTGTTCAAGATCAAAAATTCCTCGTCATCGACCTTACGGACTTCTTCAGCCATTACCTATACCAGAACAACCATGGTCTTCTGTTTCTATGGATTTCATCACAGATCTTCCAAGCTCAAGATCTTATGATTCTATATTTGTGATAGTAGATCGTTTCACCAAGATGGCACATTTTGTGCCATGTACAAAATCTATCACAGGTGAAGAAACAGCTAAGCTTTTCATTGATAATATCTATCGCTATCATGGATTACCTAAAGATATCATATCGGATAGAGGAACTCAATTTGTGTCAAGATTTTGGAGGACCCTTTTCAAGATTTTAAAAGTGGACATAAAACTATCTTCGGCTTTTCATCCTCAAACTGATGGACAAATAGAGCGCGTAAACCAAGTCTTGGAGCAATATTTAAGGTGTACTATCAACTACCAACAAGATGATTGGACAACTCTTCTGCTATTGGCAGAGTTTGTTTATAATAATACGGTACATTCTTCCACGCAACAAACACCTTTCTTTGCCAATTATGGCTATCATCCACGACTTGATACTTTTGATTTTTCAAAAGTTGATAATCCTGCAGCAGAAGATATGGCAAATCGGTTGTCAGAGTTACATGCAATAATGAAGACACAATTGAAGGAAGCTCAAGAACGACAAAAGATAAACGCAGATGTATATCGTAAGGAGCAACCACAAATCAACGTGGGTGATAAGGTATGGCTACTTCGTCGCAATATCAAGACTACTCGACCTTATGACAAGTTGGACTATCGTAGGCTTGGCCCCTTTTCTGTTTTTGAACAGATCAACCCAGTTGCATATCGGTTATATCTACCGGAGTCAATGAAGATCCATCCTGTATTCCACGTATCTCTTCTTGAACCATATAAGACAGTGGATATACAAGGAAGAAGACAAATGCCACCGCCTCCTATAGAAGTAGATAATAATGAAGAATTTGAGGTGGAAGAGATATTAGACTCAAGGCGGCGCCGAAATAAGCTGGAATATCTTGTTCATTGGCGCGGATATGATATTAGTGAACGCACATGGGAGCCATCCAGGAATCTAGCAAATGCATCAGCTAAAGTCAAAGTTTTTCATCAACGACATCCATCAAAACCAAGATGAAAATCTCTCTTATAAAAGAGACAAGATTGAGGCAAGATAACATTCAATTTCCTATCCTTGTTTGTAACTTCTTTGCATTTGTGACGCTAATTAGATGGAGAGCCAACAACCAGCGGATTCAACTCAAGAACCTTCGTTTGCTGACCTGCCGGATGAGACATTACGATTGTCACAACCTTCAAGACGACGCAATCGAGATGAAGATCTTCAAGAACGACATGTTCTTCCTCGAACAGATGGTGAGATACAACGCGTTTGGTATCACGATTTGGGAAGGGACTCCCGATGTTTGGTGATTTTGCTAGAGGTAGGAACAACTCCTGATGGTGTTCCGAATATTCTATTCGAAGGAAATTATGAAGGCCTCAATAATGATCAAATAACTGGGTGGTCTTCCCGCCCTGGTATGGGACACTACCGATGGTTGAGAGGCCCTATCAATCATCTTCGAAGAGAACAGAGATCAGAGTATGTGGCGAATATAATTCGTCGCATCATAGATTTTCTCAACATATGATGACCGCTCCTCTTGGAACTCGTCTCTAGAAGGGGGGGTAATGTCACGGCCATAATCATATAAGCTAATAATTACATATAAAAATAGGTAGAAGTAAGTAAAAGTAGATAAAAGTAAGTTAATTGTATAATATTTAATATAGAAGCTTCCTAGAAACTTCCTAGATGCTGCTTTGACTTCATAGGTGTCTTTAATTGACTTTTTGGATTAGAAATGTGGTCAACAAGTTGGCCATGTGCCACACATGTTGTTAGCTTGAAGATCAAGCTAACTATGTGGCCCACACATAGGAAAACTTGCCTTGTAAGTCAAGGCATGTGTCCTACAAAGTCAACACATATTGGAGGTCCTATAGAACGTCGCCACGTAGCCCCTAGTTAGATAGTATATATAGAGACAAGAGTGAAGGCTTCTTCACTCTTGTCAACTCCTTTCTTGCTTCTAGTCCAGCTTCAAGAGTCTTTAATTTCTTGTCTTGTGGCAATAGCCATTCCAGTTTCCTTTTAATATACCTACTTGTTTATATTTTGACTTATTATATCGAAATAGCCTTTTGGTGTATATTTTCCCTCATCGAGTCTTGGCCTTGACAGTTAGTGAGCAAGGTTCTTATGAACCTTCTCACCACTAATTTGAAATATCAAATATATGACATAATGTCTTCATCCTTCTCTTATTTAAGAGAAGATAAAGCCATTAGAGCCATGTTTTGTTCTACTTCAGGTCGAAATTGTTCTAGAAAAGCATGTTTGATCATATCCTAACTTAAGAAGATGTTAAGAGAGTAGTTGTAATACTACTCATATGCTCCTTCTTTTAATGTGGTTAAAAACCACACTAAATAATATCAGCTATGCATTATCAAATACGTAGTAAGTGTTTCTATGAAATGCTTTACATAGGCCAAAAGATCTTCATCCCTTATACCTTTGAAAATAGAAAGGTTAGGAGGTATAGATGCAATACTAAGTCCCTTTGGAACTCAAATAGGTAAATTCTTTGATTGAATCAATGGATTAATTGGTATGGGTGGTGATTCTTTCCGTTTTCCATAATTTGAATCCATTGGTTCTTACGATTGAGGTGACTCAACATCTTCTTCATCCAAATTACTTATATTATCTATTAAAATATTTATAAATAAGCTTTTTGAATTTTCTTCAAGATCTTGTAAAAAAAAGGCCTTCAAAATCTTCAAAGAGGTTTTTAGGTGTACTGAAATTGAATCTAGAAGTCAAAGTTCTAATGTTTGGCAAATGAGGTTTGATAGTTTTTAAGGACTCTAGATTTTCCAATAGTTGCATTAATACGGGTCTATAGGACCTAGTGGAGTAGTGCATTAAATTTCTATGATTTTAATGTCATCTCAAAAAATAAAAACTAAACCAATAAAAAACTAAATAAAGTAACTTGTAAAATTTAAGTTTTTATTATCTTGTGTTCATCAACTTGCATCCCATTTAAATACTCCCTTTGACAAGAAAGGGCAATATAACAGAAATAACCTAAAAAAGAATGCTTACTTGAATATGACCTCAAGCAAGATTTTTTTTTTTTTTTAAATTATTATTCAAAACAACCTTGTGTGGAGATGACCATAAATGACATTCAATGTAAAGGCATTTAGTTGCCAATAGGGAGCTTGGACTCTCTCTCTTTTTATCCTTTATATCAATGCAATTAGGGAATTACCCACTACTTGGTTAATGATAAAAATACTATACTAAAAGAGTTCTTTGCATGCTTCAATCCAACTTGAAGAAGAACTCATCTACGTGCATCCATTGCTATCCTATCACTTATTAATGAATTAACCTAGAAAAATTCTAAATGATCCCCCTAATCAATTATCGAGTAGATTTAAAAGATAAGGTTACTAATAAAGGTTCTATTCTAACCCATTACAGCGAGTCTTAAAAAAGAGAATAAATGAGTACCTCTTTTGTTTCTTCTTCTTAGGTTCTACCCTCCAACTCCTTGCTCCTTGTTCAACATGCATGTATTAAAATTTGAAATAATTGAAATAATTCACAAATGCTAAGAAAATTACTTGAATTATTATTTTTTCAAGTCAATTATTTCTTCAATCTCCTTGTACTTCAATCGACAACTTGTATTAGTTCAATAAAAATTTAGAAACTCAATTGATTGTTCTAAGTGAACTTACGTTAGAATGTAGCCTTTGAACTAGAATTCTTTCTTTTTTCTTCTACCTCTATCTCTTCTTTATCTTACTTTCATCTTCTAAATATTTTTCTTTGAACTGTTGATGAAAAAACTCTTCAAATATTGTTGAAGAATTTTTTCTATACTATACCTGTTAATAGGTAGGATATAGCACTTAGAGAAGGTAATTAAATCTTTCTACCATTAAAAAATTGCCGCCAATGAGGAATTTACAATTAGATGAAAAGAGAATATATGAATGGTAGAGAGGGTGATTAAATTCCTTCAACTACTAGAGATGGGCCTTCAACAAGGAATTGACAAGGAGAAGAAGTAATAACTAATTTCAAAGAAGAACTCCACCTTTGATGAAGATCCTTGTCTATTCCTAATTTAATTCTAAACATTAAAATAATTCTAAATTCTTAACTAAGCTTCTTTTTACTTTATCCTAAAATTCTTCAAGCTCCCTCTTAATACAAATTCCTACACAACATCATCTACAACAATACCAAGAGATTGTATCAACACAAGATAAAACAATTTTGAAGCACACAACAATAAATAATTGCCTTCCAAGCAATCCTAAGACTTACAAGATCTCTTTCTTAACAGTCGCACCAAAATATAAACTAGAATAAACCTCCAATAGTTGGAAGTTTATTCTAATTCATAATAAGTGAATTAACTTTGTAAATTTTGGTTGTTATAGCTATTAATTAAATTTGTATCAAGTCACTCTTTATTCATCTTAAATAATTCAAGCAATCAAGCTAAAACTCTACACTAATTCACCTTTACAATAATAAATCACTCCATAATTTAATGCCATAAAAATTTTCTTCTTTAGCTAATTTTTAGATATATATATATATATATATATATTATTACTGTTTTATTTAATTTTAATTAAAAATCATCCATGAATAAAAACTCATCTATGAATAATTTTTCGTCCTTGAATGAGAATTCATCCACTTTAGTCAAAATTCATCCAATATTTTCATCCAAGTTGATTTGATGTTCATTTTTGATTAAATTTCATCCAACAGTTAATATTTATCATCCGACTCCTATTGCAATCAACCCTAATTGAGTGCTTCACTCTTTAACCTAAAATTTTTCTCTCGAACTTAATTCACCTTACAATATGCTACTGACCAGGGACGTTGAAGAAGTGTCCCTCTTCATAGGATGCTCCTTCCGTTCGACCACGATCAATGCTCCAGATGAGGGCTCTCCCTTGGCTTGAACTTGCACAACACCCAATTCCACCACTGAATGGGTCAGGTTCTAATTGAACTAGGAAGAGGTTGGCCAATAATCACCGATCGCACATCGTATTGAGAGTTTGTTGTTACAAAAAATCAGTATCTTGCTGCCGCAAGCTCGTGCAAGACAGTTTTCAATCTTCTTGATCAGGATGGGTGAGAGAACTTCCTTGGGCAAGCATCCTCGTTCCGATTCTAACTCGCCTACACATTCGCTTTGATTGTAAATTTACGAGAGAAGGGATTTTTGAACAAGTGCAACCCTTTGATAATGGTTCAATAGATGCTTCCACTTGTGTGGCAAGGATTCAAGCCCTCCACGGAACGAAGGCACCGCCGCAAGTTGTAACAGTCAAAACCCGGCATAGCAAAACAAGGAAAATCGAAGCCGAGACTCCGTTGACCTGCTCCAGAACCGCCACCTGAAGGAGAATCAGATCCCGTTGAAGAATGTGGACGATGCGCAGCCTTCTGCCATCGGAACCAACTAACAAAGGCACTGCCGCACGTCGCAGTACTGTCCAAAATCACGCAGCAACGGCGCCTCCGCTTGAATTTGGAGCTCGAAAGCCAGCTGCGCCACCTTGAACTTCCGCTATACACCGAATCAATACCTCCGAGCTCCTTTCGCAACTTGTACCAGCAAGGGAGAAGAATCGCTTCTCTTGGCAATGCAAGCTCCACCTCCAATGGAAAAAACCAAACAAAGAAGATGGAAATGCTGCACCGCAGCATCCCCACACTACGAAGGCGACAAAAAAAAGTATGTTTTGGAGCGCCCAGAGGTCGTGGAAAAAAATCCAAGGGAAGAAGCACAAAAAACAAAACAAAAAAAAAAAAAAAAAAACAACAACAACAACAAGAGTGGAGCAGTGTTGCATCACAGTAACCCCACCACGTAAAGGAAACGGAAATTTTTTTTGGAGCTTCCAGAGCTCGTTAGGCCATGAAGGGAAAAATACCAAAAAACAAAAAAGTTAGGGATCCGGGCGGCTGAACCCCTATCAACTAGGAGGTTGCTGCCATTCAAGGGCAGCCTCTCGCCACCTTGGTCATCTTTCTTTTCTTTTCTCTTTTTATTTTTTTGTCCTTCTTCTTTCTTTTTCTTCCTTTCTTCCCCTTCTTCTTTTTATTTCTTTTGATTTTTTGATTTTTTCTTATTTGATATATATATATATATATATATAATTTTTTTATAAGAGATATTAATAAAATAAGTTTTTTTTTTTTCTTCTTTTGATAACAAGGGATACTCCCATTGACAATCATCTAATGTTAGCCACAAAAACCTATTCATCATGGAATTTTATCCATATAAATTCTACCATAGGTTGCATATCTGCTATTAGCAATCTATTTCCTATTTCTTCAAAAAAATTCTACTATTAACTCCCATTTTTGTGATTTTAGGCATAATAAGTATATTTTTCATACTAAATACATAAGTGAGTCAATTTGGTGGCTCATAAGTTGAGATTATATGATTATAATATTAAAGCATTAATGAGTGTTTCCTTCAATTTATCAAAGGGACTTTGCTCCTCCAATTTTTATTCAAATGAGGCACCCTTCTCCAATAGGTTTGTCAATGAGGCAATAATGTGCACAAATCATTGAATAAGACAGCAATAATATCTACCAAGGCCTAAAAATGAATGGACTTTATAAGCATCCTTAGAGGTTTGCTAATCCTTTATGGCTTTTGCCTTATCTTATTCCATGTGTACGTCTTTGGAGGACACCACATGCTCCAAAAAAATGACTTTTGACTTCCAAAATTCACATTTTGATTGCTTACAATAGAATCAACTATCTTGTAATTGGCACAACACTTCTCATAGGTGTTGCTCATGCTATTGAGGGATTTTATTATATACAAGGATATCATCAATGAAAATAATTATATACTTATCAAAAGGTCCAAAAATAGCCTATTCATGTGATCCATGAAAGATGCTAGAGCATTGGTGACGCCAAAAGATAAAACAAGCCAATTGAAACGTCCATAATATGTACAAAATGCTATCATTTCAATATCCTTTCTTGCAATAGGTGTTTGTCAATATCCATTTTAAAGTTTTAATTCACTAAAGATAGTCGTATCTTGAAATTGATCAATATGATTATCTAAGCATGGAAGTGAATGTGTATTTTTAATAATTTTCTTATTAAGGCCTTAATAGTCAATGCAAAACTAAAGTCCACCATCTTTTTTAGTGCAAAGAATAAAGATATTCTTCATGATGATGTACTTTTTCAAATAAGGTCTTTTTCTAAGAGTTTGTTTAACATTTTCTATAGCTCTTTAAATTCATTTGGTACTAGATGATAAGTTGACTAACTTTTTAATTTGGCTCTAAGCAATATTTTTATTTGAAAAGATGTACCTCAATCAAAAAGCACGCCACTAGAAAAGTTGGTTGGAAAGATATCTCAATATTTTTGTATGAGTTGTTCTACCCGTTCTACTCCTTAGACTATCTTTCCATCACTAATGCAAGATTTTGAACCACTATATACACTAATTACTTATATTATATTTGTATCTTCATAAAGTTCATTACTACAAGTAAGTTTTTAATTGTAGATTTTTTTTTTTTTTTTTTTTTTTTTTTTCAATTGATAGAAAGATACAAAGAATCACCTTATGTCTACCATCTTTGAAGGAGATTATTTTTGCTACTCAATCAACTTGCTTATTTTTTACCTCCAACCATCACATATCAAGAATAACTTTATATCTTAGCTTTGTTATCTTGAATCTCTCTCTTAAGACATAGGTGTTCATCAACCTCAAGGTTTCTTCTTCACATGTCTCACTTAATATGTACTATTGATCATTTGTAAGGTATAAACTCCCTTCCTTGATTACCTTAGTTTTAATCCTAAGTTAATTGACAATTTCAATCAAGATATAATTTTTTGTAGAGCCATAATTTACAAAGACTTGACATGGTTTTGCTCTTAGTAGTCTTATTTGATACACCATTCAACTCTTCTTATAGTTGTCCGAGGCCATGCCATTTGTTTTTGAAAGATAGTAGCTATTTTCAATATTAGTCCTTGGTGCCTTTATTGAAGAGCGTCATTTCCATACTCTATGTCATTATGGACTTGGTGAGTTTTGAGACTATGAATCTGTCTTCTTTTATTGGTGATTGAATTTTGACATTTTAAATAATCTTTCATCTGATGGCTTGGCTCCCAACAATAAAAACATAATTCATTTTGTACCAATATTTGTTGTCTTTGTGATGTCAATGATCCTTGTAAGACATCAATCTCCATTGGCATTGATTGTTGTGCCATAGTATTAGATAGCTACATATGACTCTGTACTATAGGTCATGCTCTATGATTTTTAAAATCTATAGCATAGACCTTCTCTGTAATTCTAATTGCCTCTTCAAACGTTTATGAATCCCTTAGTTTTATCTCTTACTAGATCTCAGATTTCAAATCTTATAAAATTGATCCATCATCACCATCTTTGAAATATTATTAATTTAGAGACATAGAAACTTCAATTACGAGACATAATCTTGTACCAATTTAGATTGTGTAAGAAATCTCAATTGATTGTGTGTTATCATTTTAACAATGATAGATCAAAATTAATTCCTAAATTCTATCTCAAACTCCTCTCAATCACAAAATCTACCTTGAGCTCTATAGCTTTGAACTCAATATTGTTATTAAATGGCTATTGCATCTTTCAAATAGCAGATTGCATGTATAATTTCTTCAGTGGTATTTGTTGCAAATAGGTGTAGGTATTGTTGCATATTAAAGTGCCATCAACATACATCTTCTTATTTTAAAGACCCAAAGTATGTATTAGGCTTACTTAATTTTAGCCTAGTAGATGTCGACTTCTTTATCCTAGAGGCTTTTATTTGCCCTTGTAAAGTAGTTATCTGACCTAAGAGGTGTTGTATTTGAGTCTCTATTTGGGATTGCTCTGCCATATTGCCTATGTTGTAATTTCTTCACTAGATTCTACTATTATTATGCCTTCTCACCTTCTAGTTGATTTTTTAGGAATAGCTCATAATAGCCTCAATATAGTATCTAGTGTGATTATAATAATTAACCTCGAATTAGATGAGGGCTGTCCATATACTACCAAAGAACAATCTAATGCTCACTCTAATATCAATGAAACAAGACTAGTCTATCTTGAGAGTCTAAGACTCTTCTAATCTACAACCTTATAAAACCTCATCACAAAGTAAGTCAAAATAGATCTAAATAAAACTTAATAGAATTAAATAGAATAAGATAAAAAAGAAAAGACAAAATTAACCAAATAGAAATAGAATAAAATAGAATTAAATAAAAAGAGGCAAAACCAAACTTTATTAAGAGAGAAGGTTTAAAGTTATACTTGATTAGGTGCCTCAAAAGACCCTTGCCAGTCCTATTTATACATGTTCTATTATCGTGGACTTTCTAGAATATTTCTAAATGATGGACCTCATTTAGATAACTGTCTTAAATTCCTTCTAAGAGGTTTTATAATGGATCCTACTTAGATAATCATCCTAAGCCTTTTCAAGAAGGTTCTATAATAGGCCCTACTTAAATAACTGTCCTATGGTCTCTCTAAAACGTTGTCGTATTGTAACACGACTATATGGTAAAAATATAAATAAAAAAGATTTTATTAATATTTAGTCATCTTAGATCTTAGGAACAATAGCCAATTCCAGTGCCAATATTCAAGGGTTAGTTAATATTACCCTATTGTAAGCTATACTACCATACGTGACATCAATAATATGCTCCACCGACATCATCGAACCAAGTATCCTCCGTACCAACAAGACAATCGATATTATTTTCTAATCCTACATGGAACAAGTCTAGTATATATATACCTATGGAGACACCCAATATGTTTGATGGAGGATGCAAGAAGACTACTTCGTTATTTCAGTTGCAGACAGATTAGTCATTATTCTAGTGAATGTCCTAATCTTAGAGCCAATGACGATTACACACTAGTGTGTGGAAATAGCAAACAGTAGAGGCATACTTATCAGCAATGTAATGCTCCGTTCAATTTCAATAATCGGGATCAGTAAATCCAAAGCTAAGGAAAAATTAAGAAGATAAATTGAGGTCCTCAAAATACTCCAATAAATCAGGTAGAATGTATCTAAGCTGTTCTTACCAAGAGTCAACAAAAGAGAAAAGAACCAATTTAACATTTAGATGAGCCTAATGCGAAGGGCTAATTTGATCCAATTACGGGGACATCCAATCCATGTCCTATTACGGGCCTCTTATCCAATATGAGACCTGACTTGGTTAGGCAACCCAATGAGGTTCCGATTATAGAGGCTTCAGTTTGATTCTAAGCTGTTCCAATTCCGAATCCAAGGCGGAAGAATAGGGGACCTCATGGAGTTAAAAGAAAAGAGAGGAAAAAAAAGAGGGCATTTGGAGATCGGGATTTTAGGATCGGAGAGCTTGCTTCAAGCTCCTTTGAAAGGTATAGGACTTGATTTTCATAGAGTTTGGGAGGACTTTGCAATCGTTACTCAAAGTCAATGTTTGTATTAGTAAATTGGATTTTTTTTGCAATAAAGTTAAGGCTAGTACTCTTGATTATTTTGTGAAATTAGAAAAATAACTACATTTGAAGTTTTAGAGATATCTATATGATTAAATATGCCAAGTGCATGTAAAAATTTGTATTAAATTAATGGGACAAATAGAGGATATTTGATCATTAGTGTAAAGAGATATCAAAAGTTGGCATATTGGAGGTTTTTTAGGATTTCTATAATATCTGGAGATCTATAACCTGGAATAAGGTGAATTTTGACGTGGTATATCGAGGACTTAAAGGCGGAGCTGCACTTAAGGTTTGAATGAGAATTAACAATAGGAGAAGGAGAAATTACAAGTGAAGATTCATCATCAACTTTCTAGGCGGCCGTGTCGTATTGTAACACGAGTATACAGTGAAAATAAAAAGAAAGGGGAATTTTATTAATATTCAGTTACCTCGAATATTGGGAGCATCGACCAACTCCAGTACAAATACTCAGTGGTCAGGTTCAGTCACTCCGTTACAGTCAGCCAGGGCATACTGAAATGCTCCATTCGATTCCAATAACGGGAGTCAGTAGGAAGAAAAGGACCAATTCACACGACGGGTTCGAGGAGCCAATTGGATCCAATTTCGATAATCCAATCCGGGTCCTCTTATGCAATATGAGACCTGAATTGGCCGGTCAACCCAATGCAGTCTAGTTACGGGAAAATCCAGGTCTTACTACGGGCCTCAGCCAGTCTGACGCGAAGACCAATTTGACCCAATTACGGGAACATTCAGGTTACTACGGGTATCTTATCCAATATGGGACATGAATTGGTCGGGCGACTCAATGTGGTCCCTATTACGGGGTTTTGATTCTGTTTCAGGCTGTCCTGTTCTTTGTGCCGTTTCAGAAAACATTGTTTTCGGTAAATGGATTTCTTAAAGATAAAAACGGAGGAGAAAGTTTGACGACGAGAGCCAATTTCGGATCCAAGCATGAGGTGGGAGCTAGTTTTTAAGCTTTTGCAAGGTTACCAGTTCGGTTTCATTGGAGGTTTTTGAAGATCAAGGGAATTAGAGAGAGGAGCTTCATGCTTCGGGTCGAGAAAGGAAAGACATAGAATTTGGATTTTTCTTCTTCGTAGAGTTTTGAGAAGACTGAGGCAATCGCTGCTGAAGTCAGTGTTGTAATGGTGAATCAGGATTTTTAAATGAAGTGGGTTTGAATACTCTTGACTGTTTTGTAAAATCGAGTTACGTCTGTGATTGAAGGATTAAAGGGGTGTCTATAGGATTGAGTATGCGGAGTGAATGAAATTTATTGGGTTAATCTAACAAGACAGTCAGTGGATACAAGATCGTAAGTACAAAGGGGTATTGAAGATTAACAGTTTGGGTTGTTCGGGGTTCTCTGTAACGTCTAGAGACCAATCGGCTGGGAAAAAAAAAAAAAAAAAAAAAAGACTTCGACAAGCAGTCGAAGAGCATCCATATAGATTTACAATACATTGTTGCAGTCGTTTCTATTCCAGCAGTCAAAAACTGATAGACTGCTTGACTATCAGCGAATCTCCATACTACCTTCTACAGCCAGACGCCCGGCGCATTCTCGAGCAGGAAAGCACATAATACGACATAAGTGGTGAACTCGACGTGAAAGCTTGAGGTGGAAGGTATTGGATTTCGGTTGATTTTATCTTTATTTTTATGGAAAACGAAAATAAAAATTTTGAAGGATTTTTGGGAGAAGTTTCTGGTGGGGAGTCTTCTAAAGGACAAGGTATGCACCTGGATCTGTCTATTGCTAGTTTGTTTCAAGCCTTCTCATTGTCAATGCAGCAACAGCAAAGCAATGATCGAAAGGAAGCTTTGGCAACCAAAGCATTGCAAGCAGTGGTCAATAAAATTGATCAATTTGATGGGAGGAATATTTCAAGGTATTTAAGATGTTATGTTCGTGAAATGGAATTAAATCGAGTTTCTGAGAAGAAAATGGTTGCACTATTTGGACTTGCCACGATACCGGAGATAAGAGACCACATTACATCGATTACGGATCGTTGTGGGAATTCATGGGAGGATTTTTCACATGCATTGAAAGACGAATACTTCTTGGAAGATGCTGATCGCGTTACTAAGAAGCTGTTTCTGGAATGGATTGAACGGCCCAATAAGAATTTGCAAGCAACAGAGCTACTAAGGGAATTTGAGAGGCAGTACTCTCAATTATCGAAGGTAGAAAAATTGACATTGGAGCCGAACAAAGTTGATCTATTTCTTCAAGCTGCTGATGGAGAATTGCAAGAGAAATTAGAACCCCTTCTTGAAGACAAAGAAGAAGATGAAGGATTGACAACGAAGTGGAAGAACGTTGAAGATGCGATGGGATTGCTTACAAAAAAAGAAAGGAGGAAGGATAGGAGCAATATTCCAAAAACAGTACAAGCACCCAAAGCTCCAGTACGTACAACACCACCGACAATGCCTACAGTTCAACCTTCGACATCCTTGTCAAAGAAAGCAGATATGGGTATGGAAGAAATTATACGAGGAATGCGAGATCTTCAAATCAAATTGGCAAGACTTGAAGAGAATACTTCTATAAATAATTCGAAGAATGTTTCAAAACAAGGATATGTACAAAGATGCATTTGGTGTGATGATGCTTCACATACTAGAAAAGATTGCAATGAATTTAATAATATGATACGGCAGGGAATTATTTGCTGGAAAGATGGAAAGATAGCATTGAAAGATAGGGAGGATCTTCTTCAAACCAATTTTGGCAAGGGAGGAATGAGAGCATTGGTTCAAGATTACTTAAAAGAGCATGAAACAGTAGTACGAGAAAGTGCAAGTTATGGTGCTAGAGTAGATGATGAAATTGGTGGAAGTACGGAAACTAGTGAGTTTTGGGCTTCTGTCGTTTCTACAATGCAAGAAGGGAAATTACCTCGAGAAGCGTTATTGAGAACTGTAGCTACAATACGAGGAAGAACAGGTTGGGAGGATCCTGTTGAGTCTCTTTCAGTTCATGCATATATTGCTAAGAGCCAACATGAAGCTTTGATGGAAGAAAAAAGACGAGGAAATTTTGATGATACTATAGAAGGAAATTCTTTTAAGAGACAAACTCGAGGAGACAAGGCTCGGGAGGCAGCTTCACAAGAATTGCCTGTAAAGGATACTTCAGCATCATTGGGAGAAAAAACAACGGAGACAAAAGATAAGGGCAAATTAGATGCTTATAAGCTACTTTCTGACATTGAAGTGGCAACAAATTTGAAAGAGGTGTTGGAAGAACGTATATTAAACGCTAAGGTGGAATTCACATTGAAAGAAGTCTTGGGAATTGCAAAGAAGGAGTTTCATGATGTTATCATTGACAGCATTAAGCGAAAGAGGTAATTAATGAGTAAAACTGGAATGAGTCATGCTATTGATGCAAGAATATGTAGAGATGAAGAAGAGGTTGATATTGGTTACAAGCAACCAACAAATGAAAAGAATAGGTATAATCAGCGAGTACATTTCGAAGATTCTAGTAACAAGGAAATGGAAACTTTGAGCCATTATACTCGAAAACATTGGGCAAGGGCAACTACTGAGATATTGGTGAAGGTAGGAGATATAGAAGAACCAATAGTTGCCTTGGTGGACCATGGTTCTGAAATAAATCTCATGTCTAAAGATCTTTATAAGAAGCAAAAATGGCCAATTGATATGGAACATGGATGGGCAATACGAGCAGCTAATAACACACGAGGCGAATTATATGGAGCTTGTCCAGATGTCAAAATTCGGATTGGAGATGTTGCGACGGAGCAACATTTCTTCGTTCAAGATACAACGTCTTATCCGTTGATTTTAGGACAACCTTATATCACGGCAACACGGATGGAAACAAAGGTACTTGACGATGGTTCTGCTTATGCAAGGGTACGGAGCGAAGATGGGAGGAAAGTTGTATAATTTCTAACAGTACCTCCTAACTATGAACGGAATCGAGATAGGTTGAGGGAGAAACCATTGCCAAAGATTGTTGAAGGATTTAAGGATTTTGGGGAGGTACCACTGTAAAGCGAGATTATAGAGGTACAAAAGAGGAGGTACTCTCGCGAGATGAAGGTGCCTTTGATGCGAGTTTTATTGGTATATTGGAGAATGGAAATATTATGTATAAGAAAGTTGATGATTTTAAAAGAAAAGAAAGAAAAAGATTATATGATATTGAAGGACAATTACGCAAGATAGGTACATTGCAAGATGATGAGAGGATTTTGGGTGTTTATGAAGAAAATGGGCTGGAAGATTCATTGGAACTGATTACATCTATTGGGTTAGGAGATAATGATAAGATTGTTGAGATTCATTCGAGAGAGGTTTATACCATGCTTGAATCTTTTCAAGCACCAGAAGTCACAGTAGAGACGAGATATAAAACGGCAGATAAGAAGGTAAAGCCTGTTGCCGGACCATTACCAGAAGATCCTAAAGAACAAATGGGAGAAGCATCAAAAGAAGCAAGTTTAAGAGATCCAATGAGTATTGGACATCAGTTTACTGAAGAGACTTTTGAAGAATTGAAGATTGGTTTTGATGGTTCTTTATTGCCGGAGGAAATTACTTGCTTCAAAAAGATGTTGGCTAAACAAGGTAGATCGTTTGCCTTCGAATCTCATGAAATTGGGTGTGTGGATCCAAATATTATAACACCTATGGTTATCTTCACTGTACCGCATGTACCTTGGAATCTCAGACCGATTCCAGTACCGAAGGCACATTTACCTAAATTGGTGGAACTATTGAAAGAAAAGATAAAGATGAAAATATTAGAACCTTCATTTGCGCCATATTCTAGTCGATGGTTTACGGTACCTAAGAAGAATGGGTTACTACGGTTTATTCAAGATATGCAGCCGGTGAATGCTGTAACTGTCAGGAATGCAGGAATTGGACCTATTGTGGATGAATTTGCTGAGGCATTTGCTGGAAGGGCGATCTATTCAATGGGTGATTTGTATTCAGGTTATGATCAATTTCAACTTGCCGAAGGAAGTAGAGATATGACAACGATGAGGACACCGCTTGAATTGGTTAGAATGTGCACTCTTCCTCAAGGCGCGACCAACTCAGTTGCGCATATGATGAATGGGATGAATAAGGTATTGAGAGATTTTATTCCGGAAAAGACTATGCCTTTTCTGGATGATGTTCCTATAAAAGGGTGCAGAGAAAGAGACAAGGATGAAACTTAAGATACGAGGGGGTGTCGCAGATATGTTGTTGATCATATACAAGATTGTGAAAAGATTTTAACTCGGCTTGGAGAAGTTCATCTTACATTATCGGGTATGAAGTCCGTATTTGGAGTGCGAGAGGCTGTAATTGTTGGACATTTATGCGGATCTTACGGAAGAAAACCAGATCCGACTAAAGTTGATGCAATTGGAAGGATGAAAGAGGATTGTGGTTCTTTAACAGAGGTTTGCAGGTTTTTGGGTGCATGTGTATTTTATCAAATCTGGATCCCTCATTTTACTCACATAGCGGATCCATTATATGAACTGTTACGCAAGGGTTACCGATTTGAATGGGAAGGAAGGCATATTCAGGCAATGCAAAGATTGAAGAAATTATTGATGTCACCTCCAATATTGAGGAAGGTTGATTATAAGTGCAATAGACCAGTGATTCTTACTATGGATGCTAGTCCAATTGCCATTGGATGGGCTGTGGATCAAGATGATTCGAATGGGGGTAGATTTGCAGTTCGATTTGGGACTAAAGTTTTAAGTATTCGTCAGCGTGCATATTCGCAAGTCAAAAGAGAACTTTGGGGAGTCGTTTCGGCTATGAAAGCTGAAAAGGATTATTTGATTGGGGTAGTAGTAGTAATTGAAACAGATTGCTTGCCATTGCTTGGAATGATTATTAACTGTTCAACGCCAGATATTGCAATGTTGAGATGGATTGCTTATATTAAGTCACTAAATCCAGAATTTAAGCATATCACTGGAAAGGACAATTTAGTAGCAGACATGCTATCTCGAGCAAGATACGAGAGGGAGGACGAAATGGTTGAAGACATTGATGATGTCGGATTGAAATTCTATTCAATATCAAATCTCAACAGAGAAGACAAGCTATTTCTTGAAGAATCTTATGAAGGAGAATTATTGGATATTGGTCATTATTTGAATACCTTGTCTAAGCAGGGGAATTGGTCTACTGAAAAATTCAAACAAATAAGAAAAAAAGCATATGGATTTTTACTTTGAGATGGATTCTTATGGAAGAGACCGAAGAAAGGAATTGGGATGCCACAACGAGTGATAGGCAAAAAGGAAGAAAAACTAAAATTATTAAAAGAGTTTCATGATAGTTTATGGACAGGGCATAGAGGAATCTGGGCTACTTTTGCTAAACTCAAGGAACGATATTGGTGGAAAAATATGTATCGAGATGTGCTCTCATTTGTAGAGTCATGTGAAATCTGTCAATCGTATTCTAATATCCGACATCGAGATGGTCTTCATCCTACGTATCCTCTGGCTATTCATTTTAAATGGGTTGTTGATTTGATTATTATGCCGGTTGGGTTATGGCAGATGAGATATTTGGTTTTAGCTCGTGAAGATTTATCAAATCTAGTAGAAGGAAGAGCATTGAGGACAAAATCTACAGAGACGATTTGTAGGTTTTTGCTTGAAGATGTCATTTGCCGTTACGGGTGCGTAGGAAAAATCACTGCAGATCGTGGAGAATTAAATGCACAAGAAGCTCGTAAGTTCTTTGAAAGATGTCGAGTTAAACTATCACTGACTACTGCTTATAATCCAGAAGGGAATGCAAAAAGCAAATGTGGTCACCCACCGATTGTGAAAGCATTAGTTAAAGCTTGTAATGGGAAAGTTAAAGAGTGGCCACGGCTTTTGTCATTTGTATTATGGGCTGATCGAACAACACATAGCTCGGTGACAGGATATATGCCAGTAGATCTTATGACAGGTCAAAAACCAATTATGCCGATTGAAGAAAAGGTACTTACTTGGAATATGCTACCATGGGAAGATGGATTGACAAGAAAAGAACTTCTGGCTATTAGGATTCGACAATTGGAGCAAAGAACGGAAGATGTCCAGATAACATTGGGAAGGTTAAAAAGAGCAAGGTTACAAAACAAGGTGCGATTCGATAAGCAACATCGATTGAGACCAAAAGCAATCGACGAAGGTGACTGGGTACTTGTTTATGACAATAGTCTGGATAATCAACATAGTACTTTGCGGAAATTTTCAAAACGTTGGTTTGGACCATATGTTGTAACAGCTGTTTATGATAATGCGACTTACTGATTACGGGAGTTAGATGGTACAAAATTGAAAATACCAATTGCAGGGAAGCGAGTAAAAATATTTAAATGAAGACACGCAGAGATGAATATGGAAGACCTTAATGAAGGTACAGAGATTTCGCAGCAAGAAGATGAAAGTGATATGGATAATGAAGGTGACGAAGACGAACTGGACAAAGACGTAGAGGATATATTTTGAATCAAACAGCAATTGGGTAAATTGGTGCATACCGGAGGATGCACAGGTTCAGAGGGGATGGATGTCGTGTTGTAACACGAGTATACAGTGAAAATAAAAAAAAAAAGGGGAATTTTATTAATATTCAGTTACCTCAAATATTGGGAGCATCGACCAACTCCAGTACAAATACTCAGTGGTCAGGTTCAGTGACTCCGTTACAGTCAGCCGGGGCATACTAAAATGCTCCGTTCGATTCCAATAACGGGAGTCAGCAGGAAGAGAAGGACCAATTTACACGACGGGTTCGAGGAGCCAATTGGATCCAATTTCGATAATCCAATCCGGGTCCTCTTATCCAATATGAGACCTGAATTGGCCGGTCAACCCAATGCAGTCTAGTTACGGGAAAATCCAGGTCTTACTACGGGCCTCAGCCAGTCTGACGCAAAGACCAATTTGACCCAATTACGGGAACATTCAGGTTACTACGGGCATCTTACCCAATATGGGACCTGAATTGGTCGGGCGACTCAATGTGGTCCCTATTACGGGGTTTCGATTCTGTTTCAGGCTGTCCTGTTCTCTGTGCCGTTTCAGGGAACGTTGTTTTCGGTAAATGGATTTCTTAAAGGTAGAAACGGAGGAGAATGCTTGATGACGAGAGCCAATTTCGGATCCAAGCTTGAGGTGGGAGCTAGTTTTTAAGCTTTTGCAAGGTTACCAGTTCGGTTTTATTGGAGGTTTTTGAAGATCAAGGAAATTAGAGAGAGGAGCTTCATGCTTCGAGTCGGGGAAGGAAAGACATTGAATTTGGATTTTTCTTCTTCGTAGAGTTTTGAGAAGACTGAGGCAATCGCTGCTGAAGTCAGTGTTGTAATGGTGAATCGAGATTTTTAAATGAAGTGGGTTTGAATACTCTTGGTTGTTTTATAAAATCGAGTTACGTCTGTGATTGAAGGATTAAAGGGGTGTCTATAGGATTGAGTATGCGGAGTGAATGAAATTTATTGGGTTAATCTAACAGGACAGTCAGTGGATACAAGATCGTAAGTACAAAGGGGTATTGAAGATTAACAGTTTGGGTTGTTCGGGGTTCTTTGTAACGTCTAGAGACCAATCGGCTGGGGAAAAAAAAAAAAAAAAAAAAAAAAAAAAGACTTCGACAAGCAGTCGAAGAGCATCCATATAGATTTACAGTACATTGTTGCAGTCGTTTATATTCCAGCAGTCAAAAACTGATAGACTGCTTAACTATCGGCGAATCTCCATACTACCTTCTACAGCCAGACGCCCGGCGCATTCTCGAGCAGGAAAGCACGTAATACGACAGCGGTTAAGGAACAGAAATGTGGATTTATGGTATTTTCTTGCAATTTGTAAGTTAGATTGGATTGAAACTTCTTGAGCATTTAGAAGACTTATAAAGGCACTAGTTGTAGAAGTTTTACAACAATTGGATGGTCAGATTGAAAATTATAGCTTGCCGAAGCTCGCTTTCTAGGATTAGAATTTAAAAATAATAAAATAATAAAATAATAAAATAAAATAAAATAAAATAAAATAATAAAATAAAATAAAATAACAAATAAAAAGTAACAAAAGAATTTGTGTTCATAATATCTTAAAGTTATTAGAAATAGTATTTCTAAGCACTTTGTATTGGGATTAAGCTTTTACATTGAAATTCAAAATAGTTTGTATTTAGATGGTTGAATCCCACTAGACTACTTGGATACCTGCAAAACATCGTTTTATCTTTCACAGCCAAATGTTGTCGTATTATGTACTATCTTACTTGAAATGCACTAGGCATCTGATTGTGGAAGATAAAACAATGTTTTGTAAGTATCCACATAGGCTACTAGATTTCAACCATCTAAATATAATTATTTCAGATTTTAATGTAAAAGCTTAATTTCAATATAAAATACTTAGAAATACTATTTCTAATAACTTCAAGATATTATAAATATAAGTATTTTGATATCTGTTAGTTTTATTTTATTTTATTTTATTTTATTTTTTATTTTTATTTTTATTTTTATTTTTTAAAATTCTAACCTTAGACAGCGAGCTTTGGTAAGCTGTAATTCTCAATCTAACCATCTGATTGTTATAAACTTCTACCAGTAGTGTCTTTGCAAGCCTTCTAAATGCTCAAGAAGTTTTAATCCAATCTAACTTAAAGATTGCAAGAAAATGCCATAAATCCAGAAATCCTAAACAACTCCAATCTGCTAACTTCCGATACTTCTTTATGCTAATGGTCAAATAATCTCTATTTATTTCATCAGATTAACACAAACTTTTGTATGCACTCGACATATTCAACCCTCTAGACACCTCTAAATTTCAACTGCAAATGTTTCTCCAATTTTACAAAACAATCAAAAGTATCAGCTTTAACTTTATTGCAAAAAAAAAAAAAAAAAAAAAAAAAAAATCCAAATCACCAACACAAACACTGACTTTCAGCAACGATTGCAAAAGTTCTTCCAAACCCTATGAAAATCCAATTCTACTCCTTTTGGAGGAGCTTGAAGCTAGCTCTCCAATCCCAAAATCTCAATCTCCGAATGCCCTTTTCTTTCCTCTCCTCCCTTTTAACTACGTCTGGTCCCATTTTCTCCCGCCTTGGACTCCGAATTGGAACAGCCGATGACGCTTCCTCGGAATTCCTGTCTCTAAGAGGATCTTTCCATGAAAAAGACGTTTCTTCCGAAACGGCATAGAGAAAGGAACATCTTAAAATGGAACCGAAGCCTTTGTATTCGGGACCTCATTGGATTGCCCAACCAAATCAGGTCTCATATTGGGTAAGAAGCCCATACTAGGACGTGGATTGGATGTCCCCGTAATTGGGTCAAATTGCCCCTTCACACCAGACTCATTCGAATATTGAATTAGTCTTTTCCTACTTTTGCTGACTTCCGATGAGAATGACTCGAACTCATTCCACCCGATTTATCAGAGAATCTTGAAAACCTTGATTTAGCTCTTCAATTTTTCCTTGGCTTTGGATTTACTAATCTCATTTATTAAAAATGGATGGAGCATTACATTACTCATAAGTATGCCTCGATTGCTTGCAATTCCTACACAATAGTGCATAATCATCATTGGCTTTGGAATTGGAACATTCACTAGTATAATGACCAACCTGTCTGCAACTGAAATGACAAAGTGGTCTTCCTACACCTCCATCATGCATATTAGGTGTCTCCACTAATATATACCTACTAGGCTTGTTCCATATAGGGTTGGAAAATGATCTTGGTTGTCCTATTGGTACAGAGGGTACTTGGTTCAATGACGCCGATGGGGTGACATTAACTGACCCTGAATATTGGCATTGGAATTGGCTTTTGTTTCTAACATCTAAGATGATTAAATATTAATAAAATCTTTTTCATTTATATTTTCATTATATAGTCATGTTACAACACGACAATCACTCCCTCTGAACTTGTGCATCCACTAGTATGCACCTAATAACCCAGTTGTTGTTTGATTCATAATATGTTCTTTAAATCTTTGTCCAAATCCCTTCATCATTTTTGCTATTCATGTCAAGTTCATCTTTCTGTTGACAATTATCTTTATCTTCATTAAGGTCTTTTATATTTATTTCTGTGTATCTTTGTTTAAATATTTTTACTTGCTTCCCTGCAATTGATATTTTTAAGCTTATTCCATCTAACTTTCACAATGAATAAGTTGCATTATCATGAATAGTTGTTACTACATACAGTCCAAACCATCGTTTAGAAAACTTCCTTAAAGCACTATGTTGATTGTCCAAGCTACTATCATAGACCAAAATCCAATCACCTTCTTCAATTGCTTTAGGCTTCAATCGATGCTACTTATCAAATCGTGTCTTATTTTGTAACCTCACTCTTTTTAACCTTTCTAATGCTATTTGCACATCTTCTGATCTTTGCTCTAATTGTTGAATTCTAATAGCTAGAAGTTCTTCTCTTGGCAATCCATCTTCCCATGGTAGCACACTCCAAGTAGGTACTTTTTCTTCAATTGGCATAATTGGTTTTTAGCCTATCATAAGCTCAATAGGTATATATCCCATTACTGAGCTATGAGTTATTCGATCAGCCCATAATACAAATGACAAAAGTTGTAGCCATTCTCTAAGCTTCCTATTACAAGCTTTAACTAATGCTTTCACAATCGGTGGGTGACCACGTTCACTTTTTACATTTCGTTTAGGATTATAAGTAGTAATTAGTGATAGGTTAATTTCACATCTTTCAAAGAATTCACGAGCTTCTTGTACATTTAATTCTCTATGATGTGCAATGATTTTTTCTATACATCCATAGCAGCAAATAACATCTTTAAGCAAAAATCTACAAATTTCTTCCATAGTTTTTGTTCTCAATGTTCTTCCTTCTACTTGATTTGATAAATCTTCATGAGCCAAGACCAAATATCTCATTTGCCATAATCCGATTGGCATAATAACCAAATCAACAACCCATTTAAAATGAATAGCTAGAAGATATATAGAATGAAGACCATCTCAATGTCGTATATTAGAATATGTTTGACAAATTTCACATGATTCTATAAATAAGAGTATATCTCGATACATATTTTTCCACCAATATCGTTCCTCAAGTTTAGCAAAAGTAGCCCAAATTCCTCTACATCATATCCATAAATTATCATGAAACCCCTTTAATAATTTTTGTTTCTCTTCCTTATTGCCTATCACTCTTTGTGGCATTCTAATTCTTTTCTTTGGTCTCTTCCATAAGATTCTTTCTTGAAGCAAAAATTCATATCTTTTTTTTCTTATTTTTTTAAATTTTTTTCAAGACCAATTTTCTTGTTTAGTCAAGGTATTCAAGTAATGATCAATATTCAATAATTCTCCTTCATAAAATTCTTCAAAAAATAGCTTGTCTTCTTTGTTAAGATTTGATACTAAATAGAATTTTGATCCAACATCATCAATGTTTTCAATCATTTCGTCTTCTCTTTCATATCTTGCTCGAGATAGCATGTCTGCTACTAAATTATCTTTTTCAGCAACATGCTTAAATTTCAGATTTAATGACTTAATATAAGTAATCTATCTTAACATTACAATATCCGGCATTGAAAATTTAGTAATCATTCCAAGTAATGGCAAGCAATCTATTTCAATTACTATTGTTGCACCAATCAAATAATCTTTTTTAGCTTTTATAGCCAAAATAACTCTCCAAAGTTCTCTTTTGATTTGTGAATATGCACGTTGACGAGTACTTAAAACTTTAGTTCCAAATCAAAGTGCAAATCTATTTCTATTGGAATCATCTTAATCCATAGTCCATGCAATAGCAATAAGACTGGTATCCACAGTAAGAATTACTTGTCTATTACAATCATAATCAATTTTTCTTAAAATTGGAGGTATCACCAATAATACCTTGAGCTTGTGCATTGCTTCAGTATGCTTTCTTTCTCATTTAAACTGATAATTCTTACATAATAATTCATACAATGGATCCACTAGATGAGCATAATAAGGAATCCATATACAATAAAATACACAAGCTTCTAAAACCCTGCATACATCCATTAAAGAGTCACATGAATCTTTCATTCTTTCAATTGTATCAACTTTGCTTGGATCTAGCTTTCTTCCATAAAACCTATACAAATATCCAACAATAAGTACTTCCTATATTCCAAATATAGATTTTATTCCTGAAAGTGTAAGATGAACCTCTTCAAGTCGAGTTAAAATCTTTCCACAATCTTGTATATGATCAACAACATATTTGCGACACCCCCTCTCATCTAAAGTTTCATCTTTTTTTCCTTTTTTACATCCTTTGATAGGAACATCATCTAAAAAGGGCATAGTTTTTTCAGGAATGAAGTCTCTTAATACCTTGTTCATCCCATTCATCATATGTACAATTGAGTTAGTAGCACACTGAGGGAGAATACACATTTTAAGTAATCTAAGTGGGATTCTCACTGTTGTTAGATCTCTACTCTCATGCGCAAGTTGAAATTGATCATAACCCATATATAAATCACCCATTGAATAAATTACCCTTCCCACAAACGCTTCTGCAAACTTGTCTATTAAAAGTCCTATATATACATTTCTTATAGTTACTACATTCATTGGTTGTATATCTTGAATAAAATACAATGATCTATTTTTCTTAAGTACCATAAACCAACGACTAAAATATGGAGCAAAAGAAGGCTCCAAAACTTTCATTTGCATCTTTTCTTTCAATAATTCTACCAATTTAGGTAAATGTGCCCTCGACACAGGAATTGGCCTTAAGTTCCAAGGCACATGAAGTACTGTAAAGATAACCATAGAAGCAACAATATTAGGATCTACACATCCTATTTCACAAGATCCAAAGGCAAATGATTTACCTCATTTTGCAAGCATTTTTTTAAAATATTCAATTTTTGTTGGAAATAAGAAACCATCACATCTAATCTTCAATTCTTCAAAAGTCTCCTTTATAAATTGATGTCCAATCTTCTTTGAATCTCTTAAATTCTCTTCTTTTGATGCTTCTTCCATTTATTCCTTAGAATCTTTTAGTAAAGGTCTGGCAACAGGTTTTACCTTTTTATCTATTGTTTTATATTTTGTCTCTACAATAACTTCTGTTGCTTGAAAAGATTCAAATATAGAATAAATCTCCTTCGAATGAATTTCCACAATCTTATCATTATCTCCTAATCTAATAGATGCAATTAATTCTAAAAAATCTTTCAATCCATTTTCTTCATAAATACCTAAAATCTTCTCATCATCTTTTAATGTCCCTAACTTGCATAATTCCCTTTCAATACTATATAATCTTTTTCTTTCTTTTCTTTTAAAATCATCAACTTTCTTATATATAATATTTCTATTCTCAAAAATACCAATAAAACTCGCATCAAAGGCACCTTTATCTCGCAAGAGTACCTCTTCTTTTGTACCTCCATAATCCCGCTTTATAGTGGTACTTCTTGAAAATCCTTAAATCCTTCAACAACCCTTGGCAATGGTTTCTCCCTCAACCTATCTCGATTCCATTCATGATTAGGAGGTACTGTTAGAAACTATACAGCTTTCCTTCCATTTTCACTATGTACCCTTGCATAAGTAGAACCATTGTCTAGTACTTTTGTTTCCATCCATGTTGTCGTAATATAAGGTTGTCCTAATAAATGGATAAGATATTGTATCTTGAACATTTCAATTGGCCATTTCAAGAAATGTTGTTCTCTCGCAACATCTCCAATCGAAATTTTGACATTTGGACAAGCTCTATATAATTTACCTCGCATGTTATTAGCTGCTCATATTATCCATCCATATTCCATATTAATTGGCCATTTTTACTTCTTATAAAGATCCTTAGACATAAGATTTATTTCAAAATCATGGTCAACTAGAGTAATAATTGGTTCTTCTATATCTCTTACTTTCACCAATATTTCAATAGTTGCCCTTGCCTAATATTTCCGAGTATAATGGCTTGAAGCTTCCATTTCCTTATCACTATAATCTTCAAAACATACTCGTTGATTATATCCATTCTTTTCATTTGTTGATTACTTGTAACCATTATCAATCTCTTCTTCATCTTTATATAATCCTGCATCAATAGCATGACTTATTCTAGCTTCATCCATTCATTGCCTCTTTCGCTTAATGCTGTCAATTATAACATCATGAAACTCCTTCGTTGTAATTTCCAAAATCTCTTTCAATATGAATTCCACCTTAGCATTTAATACATGTTCTTCCAGCACTTCTTTTAAATTTGTTGCTGCTTCAATATCAGAAAGTAGCTTATAAGTAATTGATTTATCCTTATGTTTTGATTCCTTTGTTTTTTCTTCCAACGATGTTGAAGTATCCTTTATAGGTAATTCTTGTGAAATCGCCTCACAAGCCTCGTTTCCTTGAGTCTACCTCTTAGAAGAATTTTCTTCTCTTGTATCATCAAAATTTCCTCGTCTCTTTTTTTCCATCAAGGCTTCATATTCGCTCTTAGCAATATATGCATGAACTGAAAGAGACTCAACAGGATCTTCTCAACTTGTTGTACCTCGTATTGTAGCTGTAGTCCTCAATAATGCTTCATGAAGTATTTTTTCTTTTTGCATTGTGGAAATGACAGAAGCCCAAAATTCTCTAGTTTTTATACTTTTGCCAAAGTCATCAGCTACTCTAACACCATAACTTGCACTCTCTTGTGTTACTATTCCATGTTCTATTAAATAATCTTGAACCAATGCTCTCATACCTCTTTTGCCAAAATTGGTTTGAACAATATCTTATATGTCTTTTAATGCAATCTTTCCATCTTTCCAGTAAATAACTCCTTGTTGTATCATATTACTAAATTCATTGCAATCTTTCCTAGTATGTGAAGTATCATCACACCAGATACATCTTTATACATACCCTTATTTTGAAACATTCTTCAAATTATTTATAGAAATATTTTCTTCAAGTCTTACCAATTTGATTTAAAGATCTTACATTCTACATATAATATCTTCAATCTCCATCTTTTCTTTCTTCGATAAAGATGTTTAAGGTTGAACAGTAGGCATTGTTGGTCGTGTTGTATATACTAAAATTTTAGATGCTTGTACTGCTTTTAGAATATTACTCCTATCATTCTTTTTTTTTCTTTTTGCAAGCAAACCCACAGCATTTTTAATATTTTTCCACTTTTTAGTCAATCCTTCATCTTCTTCTTTGTCTTCAAGAAGCAACTCCAATTTCCCTTGTAATTCTCCATCAGCAGCTTTAAGAAATAATTCAACCTTGTTCAGCTCTAATGTCAATTTTTTTACCTTCGATAATTGAGAATACTGCCTCTCAAATTTCTTTAGTAGCTCTATTACTTACAAATTCTTATTAGGCCACTCAATCCATTCTAAAAATAGTTTCTTAGTAACATGATTAGTGTCCTCCAAGAAATATTCATCTTTTAATGCATGTGAAAATATCTCTCATGAATTTCCATAATACTTCATAATTGAGGTAAAATGCTCTCTTATCTCTGGTATCATGGCTAGTCCAAATAATTCAACCATCTTCTTCTCAGAAACTTGATTTAATTCCATTTCTTGAATATAACATCTTAAATACTTTGAAATATCCCTTCCATCAAACTGGTGAATTTTATTGATCACTGCTTGCAAAGCTTTGGTTGCTAAAGCTTCTATGTGATCATTGCTTTACTGATGCTGCATAGATAATGATAAGGCTTGAAATATACTAGCAATGGATGAATCCATGTACATATCTTATCCAAACTCCACCAGAAGCTCCACTTGAAGCTCCTCCCAAAGTTCCTTCAAAACTTTTATTCTCATTTTCCATAAAATGAAATGAAAATAAACAAAATCCAATACCTTTTACCTCAAGCTTTCATGTCGGATTCACCACTTAAGTTGTATTATGTGCTATCTTGCTTGAAAATGCACCGGACATTTGACTGTGGAAGATAAAATAATATTTTGCAAGTATCCTGGTAGGCTAGTAGATTTCAATCATCTAAATACAACTATTTTGGAATTCAATGTAAAAGCTTAATTCCAATACAAAATACTTAGAAATACTATTTTTAATAGTTTTAAGATATTATAAGCACAAGTCTTTTGATATTTGTTAATTTTATTTATTTTATTTTATTTTATTTTTTATTTTTATTTTTATTTTTTTAAATCCTAACCCTAGACAGCGAGCTTCGGCAAGCTATAATTCTCAATCTGATTATTAGATTGTTATAAACTTCTACTATTAGTATCTTTACAAGCCTTCTAAATGCTCAAGTAGTTTTAATCCAATTTAACTTACAGATTATAAAAAAATGTCGTAAACCCACACTGATGTAACTTGACTGCCGCCTAGAAGTCCTAGACTTACCACGCCAAAAGTCACCTTATTCCAACCAGTAGATCTCCAGATATTACAAAAATCCTAAATTATTCCAATCTGCTAACTTTTGATATCTCTTTATGCTAATGGTCAAATAACCTCTATCTGTTCCGTTACATTAACTTAAACTTTTGCATGTACTCGGCATATTCAACCCTCTAGACACCTCTAAATTTCAACTGCAATTGTTTCTCCAATTTCACAAAACAGTCAAGAGTATTAGCTTTAACTTTATTACAAAAAAAAAAAAAAAAAAAAAAAAAAAAAAAAAAAATCCAAATCACCAACATAAATACTCACTTTCACCAATGATTGCAAAAGTTCTCCCAAATCCTATGAAAATCCAATTCTATACCTTTCAGGGGAGCTTGAAGCTATCTCTCCGATCCCAAAATCCCGATCTCTGAATGCTCCTTTCTTTCTTCTCCTCCCTTTTAACTACGTGTGGTCCCATTTTCTCCTGCCTTGGATTCCGAATTGGAACAGCCGATGGCGCTTCCCCGGAATCCTGTCTCTAAGAGGATCTTTCTACAGAAAGGATGTTTCTCCCAAAACAGCATAGATAATGGAATAGCTTGAAATGGAACCGAAGCCTTGGAATTCGGAACCTCATTGGGTTGTCCAACAAAGTCAGGTCTCATACTGGATAAGAGGGCCATATTAGGACTTGGATTGGATGTCTCCATAATTGGATCAAATTGGCCCTTCACATCAGACTCATCCTAATATTGAATTGGTCCTTCTCCCCTTTTACGTTGTTCTATGTAGGATTGGAAAATGATCTTAATTGTCCTGTTGGTATGGAGGGTACTTAGTTTAATGATGTCGATGGGGTGACATTAACTAACCCTGAATATTGGCATTGGAATTGGCCACTGTTTCTAAAATCTAAGATGACTAAATATTAATAAAGTCTTTTTCATTTATATTTTCACCATATAGTCATGTTACAACATGACACCTTTCAATTTCAATAATCAAGATTAGCAGATCCAAAGCCAAGAAAAAATTGAGAAGATAAATCGAGGTCCTTAAGATACTCCGATAAATCAGGTAGAATGTGTCTAAGCCGTTCTTACCAAGAATCAGCAAAAGGAGAAAGGACCAATTCAACATTTGGGTGAGTTTGATGTGAAGGGCCAATTTGACCTAATTATGGAGACATCCAATCCAGGTCTTGTTACGAGCGTTTTATCCAGTATGAGACTTGATTCGGTTGGGCAACCCAATGAGGTCCAGATTACGGAGGCTTCAGTTTCATTTTAAGTTGTTCCAATTCCGAATCCAAGGCAGAAGAATAAGGGACCTCGCGGAGTTAAAAGAAAAGAGAGGAAAAAGGAGAGGGCATTCGGAGATCGAGATTTTAGGATCGGAGAGCTAGCTTCAAGCTCCTTCGAAAGATGGAGGACTTGGTTTTTATAGGATTTGGGAGGACTTTGCAATCGTTGCTCAAAGTCAATGTTTGTATTGGTAAATTGGATTTTTTTTGCAATAAAGTTAAGGCTAGTACTCTTGATTGTTTTGTGAAATTGAAAAAATAACTAGGTTGAAATTTTAGAGATATCTACATGGTTAAATATGCCAAGTGCATGCAAAAATTTGTGTTAAATTAATGATGCGGATAGAGGATATTTGATCATTAGTATAAAGAGGTATCAAAAGTTGGTATATTGGAGGTTTTTTAGGATTTTTTTAATATTTGGAGATCTATCAGCTGAAATAAGGTGAATTTTGATGTAATAAGTCAAGGACTTAAAGGCGGAGCTGTACACAAGTTTTGAATGAGAATTAATGGTTAAAGAAGGAGAAATTGTAAGTCAAGGTTCAACATCAACTTTCTAGGCGGAGGTCAAGGGACATCAGTGCGGATTTACGATATTTTCTTGCAATTTATAAGTTAGATTGGATTCAAACTTCTTGAGCATTTACAAGACTTATAAAGATACTAGTGGTAGAAGTTTTACAACAATCGGATGGTCAGATTGAGAATTATAGCTTGTCGAAGCTCGTTGTCTAGAGTTAAGGTTTATTAAAAATTTAAAAAATAAAATAAAATAATAAAATAAAATAAAATAAAACTAACAAATAACAAAAGAATTTGTGCTTCTAATATCTTGAAGTTATTAGAAATAGTGTTTCTAAGCACTTTGTATTGGGATTAAGCTTTTATATTGAAATCTGAAATAGCTTGTATTTAGATGGTTGAAACCTATTAGACTACTTGGATACTTGCAAAACATCATTTTATCTTCTACAGCTAGACACCCGATACATTCTCAAGTAAGATAGCATGTAATATGACAACGTTCTATGGCCGATCCTACATGGTCCACTAACTTCGTCTTAATTCTAGAAACTTTCATAACTTCTTAAGTATGGTTCCATTTATCTATTCTTATGTATCAACAATACAAATATCTTATCTATATCTTGTTATATTCATCTTACATGTTTAATCAATAAAGTCAAATTTTAATAGATCAAAGAAGCTAAAATATCATTTAAAGCCTTCAAGATAATATTTGTTTTGCACCAATTTTATATTACGTCAATATTTTTAAGGTATTATTTTATGGAAATAACTACATTTGACTTTGATATAAATATAATGTTATTATAATCAAGAATGGATGAGAAGCTCCATGCAATACTTTTCTATTCCAAGAAATTTTTAGCAATCAAGATCAACTTCAAAATCTATGATAAAAAAATTCTTATAATTATAGATTCTTTTTAAAAATGGCGTTATTATTTAGAAAGTACATCAACTCAAGTCATTGTATATACAAGTTATAAGAATCTTAAGAATTTCATGTCAATACATATTATGAAATGTTGCTAAGTTTGTTGAAAAATGTTTTTATCAAGATTTGATTTCAAGATCTTTTGTCGACTCAAAAAACAACAAAGGTTGTTAAACTATCTTTTTAGGTATTTTTATCTTGTACCCAAAGAAGGAGATGTGACATTTGATCAATAAAGAATAATTATCTTGAAACTAGAGTAATTTCATCTTTGAGTAATGAAATCAATATTGATTGTTGATTCAATATTTTTTAAATTCAATTGAGTATGTCCTTTGATTTTTTTTGTTTATGATAATAAGAATAATTTTGTTAAATCTCATCATACTTCAAATTTCAAATTCAAGAATAATCTATGGTATTTCAAGAGAAAATTTTATATTCTAAAAGGTAAAATATGATTAAATGTTTTTCAAGCTTATTACAACTTTCTAATAGTTAGACATTTTGGATACAAAAGACTTTGGAGCTAATATCTAGAGATTTTTAATAGCTTCAAATATGGAAAGAAGTCAAAGACTTTGTACAATCATGTAATTTTTATTCAAGATGAAAAATTACTTATCATCAATCTTATGGATTTCTTTAGCAATTACCTATTTCAGAACAACTATAGTCTTTTATTTCTATAAATTTTATCATAGAACTTTCAATCTTACATTCAGCTGATTCTTTATTTGTGATAGTAGATATATTTATTAAAATGGCACATTTGGTACTATATATAAAATCTATTATAGGTAAAAAAAAATAACTAAGTTTTTGTTTGATATCTATTGTTATCATAGATTATCAAGAGATATTATATGGTATAGGAGGACATAACTTATATTGAGATTTCAGAGAATTATTTTTAAGATTTAGAAGGTAGATATAAAACTACTTTTGGATTTTCATCTCCAAACTAATGTCCAAGTAGAATAAGTGAATCAAGTTTTGGAGTAATATTTGAATTATGCCATCAAATACTGATAAGTTGATTGGATATTTATTTTGCTTATAATAATATAATACATTATTTTATGTAACAAACACCTTTTTTTTTTATTAATTATGATTATCATCAAAAACTTGATGTTTTTGACTTTACAAAAATTAATAATCTTTCAATGAAAGATTTGGCAAATTGTTTATTTGAACTACATATAACAATATTGGCATAATTAAAAGAAGTTTAAGAACAACAAAAGATCAATATAAATGCCTATCATAAGTGTATAAATAGGAGTGGATCTATGTAGAATAGATATTAGTTTGTTTTTGTAAGATATTGATAAAATAGATTAATAGTCCATAGAATAGTCAGTTTAGGAGGACGGATGGTTGATTTAGTTATTAAAAGTGGTTTATTACAGGATTATGGTTAAGATCTGGAAATTAGTAGCAATTATATAGGAGTTGTAGAAGTTTGTTGAGGTGTTAGATTGTGATAGTTATGAGTCGGGGTTAAGCTTGGTGTTACTTCTTTGTTTTCTTTGTTGTTGAAGAGTAATGGATAGTTTTTGAATGCTGAGAAGTAAGTCTGTAGAATAAATCAGAGATTGAATTATGAGTTATTGATTATGTAATTGGAATATTGAGTGATTGAATTATATGAGAAGTTATTAGAAGATTGATTATAGATGGAAGATTATGATTGTTGTTTATTGAGAGTTGTGTGTGTTTTGGACAAAAGAAGTCTGTGATTACAGAAATTCTGTGAATCCAGATTGGTTGATAAGAAGTCTGTTATTCTTGGTGTTGGATGGAATTTATGAGTTTTGAGCAGTTTTTTAAGAGTGCAAGGTTGCACACTGTTGTTACTAGTTGATGAAGGAGTATTGTTATTAGAAGGAAGCATTGTAGTATTTCTTAGTGTTTTAGTGGTTCGAAATACAGTTAATCGTGTGATCCTAATAAGTAAAGCTCATGCACTTAGTCTTTCCTTGTGTTTGAATTTTTCTATATAGGTTTATTTTAAAAGGAATTTGTAGAATAAGTAAAATGACAATTATATTTTTGCAATGCTGCCAGGGATTGACAATAGCATTGAATATTAGGAATTAACTATCAGATGAGTAGCCGGGAAGTAGAAAGAAAATTCAGCAATATATAATGAAAGATTATGATTATTAAAAATGAGAACATTGAAGTAAAGAAAACTTGCCAGTCGAAAGAAAGACAAGAGAGAGCGTAAGTAAGAAAATTGTTCTAAAATGAGCAAGAGCAGAAGTTAAAAAGGAAGCGTTGACAAAGTTGGATTAAGCCATAGTTGCATGTCTTTTGGCATATCTAAGCATACTCAGAAGTTGATCGATTTCTAATATTTCAGACATATATATCATTAAAAAAATTACCAAGAGTACTCGTAGGAAATTTTATCAACAACCCAACGTATCTCTTGAGCTTGTTAACTACAAGTAGAGAAAACACAAAAGAATTAGATACTCCGTTGGGTACCCTCCCAATAGTGGAAATTGTCGATTTTGTAAAAATTGGTTTTGTAGAATGGCATAAATTACTTGCCAATAATGGCCAATTTAGCATATTTCAAAGTTTGTCGTTTTCACCTCCAATTCAACCAATAAACTTATTCAGAGATAATAATAATAAATTGAGGAGGTTGAAAAGTTTAAAAAAGATAATTGGAAAAGATAGTGATAATTTTAATAAGAGATTAAGTGGCACATGGTCTTCTTCAATGGCGACGGGTCGTCCAGCTGTTCCAATAGCAGTACAAATGGGTGACAAGAGCGATCGCACAATGAGCGTGGCTCTATTACCTACTTTTAGGGGCTTTCCGGGTGCGGATCTTGATCAACATTTGTCTCAATTTTTGAGAGCATGTGTAGCCAATAATCAAAGAACCAAAGATATTTGATTACGATGGTTGCTAGCAACCGTAAAGGACACGGCATTTGAATGGTACAACCGCCAACTAGTGGGTCAATTTTGGAATTGGAAAGCATTGAAGAATATATTTTTAACCCATTTTTGGCCAATAGGTTTTGAAGATCATCTTCGAGAGAGGTTAATGAACAACAAAATGATCCTAGAGGAGGCGGTGGAATCATATTATGACCAGGTGGCTGATATACTCAATAAGTGGCTGAATCACCAAATATCAGAGGTATTTATCTTATCCATATTAATCAATAGTTTGCAACCACCAGAGTTAAAAATGTTTGTGAAGGAAGTTCAACTCGTTACGGTGTCTGCATCCTTTAATAGAGCCAAGGTTTGGAAGGAATGCCATTATGATCAATTTTTAACTACGGGAGCTAGGATGATTCCAGTTTAAGGCACTTATCAAAATCCGACTTAAAATGGATCAGTGGATGCTTATCTACGGATGTTAGATACAAGGGCCAATCCCAGTGCTAATATTTAGGGGCCAGTTAATGTCATCCCATTGCAAGCTATGCCACCAAACGTGACAACAATGTATGTTCCCTATTTTTCGTATCAACAACAAGTGCTAACTGTGACAGAATTATCAATAATATCAGCCCCAAAAGATTCCAATGAAGCCTTGTTGTTGAACCTGACAAAAAAAATGGAAGAAATGGCCATCCATATGGCCAAGGATAAAGAGAAGAAGAAAAAGCCTACCAGTACTAGGACGAATGTTTGGTGGAGTAATTGTAAGGGCCACAGTCATTTGGTAACAGAATGCCCTTCATCCAATCCAAGTCTTGTTACAAGCCTCTTATCCAGTATGAGACCTGACTTGGTTTGGCAACCCAATGAGGTTTTGATTACGGAGTCTTCGGTTTTATTTCAAGTTTTTTTGTTCTCTACACAGTTTTGAGAAACGTCCTTTCCATTGAAAGATCCTCTAAGAGGCGTGAATTCTAAAGAAACTTCGTTTGTTATTCCAATTCCAAGTCCAGGGCGGAAGAATATCTTACCTCAAGGAGTTAAATCCCAACCAATGAAAAAAAAAAAGTGCATTATACATTATCCTAAATATAGAACCCTATGACATATTAAAGGATCTGGATGCTATTCGACTTTCTATTTCTATGAAGCAACTTCTAGCAGTTGCACCAAAGTACCATTCTACATTGAATTCATCGTTAATATGACATAGGCAATGTGATAAGAAAGTTTGTGAAGTCAATTTGAACCCTGACCCAAGTGCACCAACCATCGATGTTTCGATTGATGGTGTTATGATCTCGGGTGTTTAGGTAGATGGTGGTTCCAGTGTCAATTTAATGAACGCTAATACAATGGATGCTTTAGATTTGGAACACTTAGTATCCACGACATTGATATTGCGGATAACAGATCATAGCCAAGTTAAACCAATGGATATTTTACAGAGTGTTTAAACTATAATTACTAGTATTGCATATGTAATTGACTATATCATCTTTCGGCTACAACATTCGATGTTATCGTATCCAATTTTATTGAGACGACTTTGGCTTTATCAGACAAAAGCTAAGAATGATTAGGATTGGGGTACTTTGACAATTAGCAAGGGCGACAATAAAATGGTATTACAAATGTACCCAGTACGCTATCATGGGGAGTTTTAATTTCCAGCATCTGAAGTAACGTCGGACGATGAGCTTAGCTCCAATGATGATGCAGTCACACTAATTACGGAGGCGCCCATGGAAGTAGTGCAACATCCTAGAGTGATATACCAATGTGGAGGTCTGGAGGAGTATTTGATATACCCAACGGATTCATAAAACTCTGATTATGTTCGTATTGATTAGATGTCCAAGTATGATGTGCACCATATTAGTGCCCTAAATACAAGATTCAGTACTTAACACATGTCGGACTTATCGACTAATTTTCAAATAGCGTGGGGGTTGAAACACAACATCACTATTGCACCTTTATGTCAAACTATTAACTTGGCGACCACAGTAGAGCCACGAACAATTAAGATCTATAAAGGTATTAAGGACCAGGAGTTGACCTATTTGATATAATTTTTCTTGTAGCATAAGTCCGCTTTTGCTTGAACTTATACTGATTTAAAGGGCATTCCCACTGACGTTTGTGAGCATTGTATCATTTTAAAGGAGAACGATAAATTAGTATGGCAAAGACAATATCGCCTTAATCTTAAATATTCCCTCATGGTGAAGGAGGAATTGGACAAGCTTCTTGCAGTTGGTTTTATTTACCCAGTACCGAATAGTGAGTGGATTTCTCCAATCATCGTGATGCCAAAAAAGAATGGAAAAATCCATATTTTTTAGGATTTTTGGAAACTTAATGAAGCCACTAAGAAAGATTACTTTCCATTATCTTTCATGGACAGCATGAGTAACCTGTTGTCAGTATCACTAGGTAGTAAAAGAATAGGAGTAGAATACCAGTTAAAGTCATTCTGTGGTGTTGTTTTGGGTTGGTTGGAATGCTATTTCTTCTGTTTCTTGTATATTCGAGCACAGTAGTTCCAGTCACGAGTTTGACAGAGAGAGCATCATGGTAATTGGAAGTGCAAAGAGAGTATTGGATATAAAAGGTAGTAGCAAACGAGATTTAGAAGACAGTAAGAATGTGATATCAGAGCAAAACGGAAGAATTAAAGAGCAAGAACGAACGATAAAAGAAATTGGAAAATCCAAGTTAGTATTGGAGCGGAAATGGGTTCACCAATATGAGTCTTAGAAGAAAGAAAAAGAATACATCTTATGGATTGTGAAAGGACAATGGGACGAATTGATCTAGAATCAAAAGACATGAGATTTGGAATGGAAAAAATTCAAATGCTAGTTGAAAGCCGAAGGAGATAAGGCAAAGTTATTGACGAAAGAAAAAGAGGCATTGAGTGACCAATCCAGATACAAAATGGAGAAGTTGAGGTCCAAAATTGAAGTTTTATAAGCTAAGGTGGCAAAATTGACGAAAGAGTTAATAGTCAAAAGCCAGTCACAAGTGTCAATTGAAGATGTTCCAGAATGGATGAGTTAGAAACAACAACAATTGAAACTTCGGTATGCCCAGATCTAGAAATTGGAGGCTCAAGTCCGTATATTGGATAATATAATGAAGATCTATCAAACTAGTTGAGAAAGTAGTCGATGGACGGAGAGGTGGAGGAGGAAAATTTGAATTTAGAACTAGAATCGCTAGAACCTACATTCAATAATGCAGTAAATGATTAATTAGGTGGGCTAGAAAAACTGTAACTTTGTAGAGTTTTGTTAACTAGTTTTTGGATACGAATCAATTGTGTGTTTACGAGGACGCTGTCATGATGTAATATGACTAGTAGGTGAAAGGGTGAAGAAATATATCATGTTTTGAGGATCTCACTTCAAAAATATTGTAGCAAATTATCTTGGAAAAATAGATATTAGTAAAAAGGTAGAAAAATTAAAGGTGCTAATGCTGCCTTTTTACAAATTATGCTTCTATTTACTTTGTAAGGCCATAAATAAGGCAAAACAAGGTAGATTAGAAAAATAAAGGATATAGACATATGTAGGAAGGAGTTAGGAGTGCAAATTAGTAAAAATTACCTCAAGAAGACGAAAGTTGATACTCGAAGAGGGCCGGTTATGAACCAGGGTCGAAATCAGACCCTGAGGCACAAAACCAAGTTTCGATGACGGCTCCAGGACTCTTTGGCAAATCGAAGAGTAGAATTTGATAGAAGATTGGATAGGATTTCTATGGGCATTGATTTTGTGTGATTTGGAGTTGATATGACTTTGTAAGAGCTTTGCAAAGTAGAGGTTTGTTTCGGATGACTTGGGTTTTATGAAATAAAATAGGGTTTATGTTTTGAGTGATTTCGAGAGTTTTGTTGCAGATCTATAAGTGAAATTTTTTGGGTTCATGATTATAGTTGTGTTAAATACATGTTGTGAATTTGAGCTCGATCTAACAGTTGAAGTGAGAGATATTGAGGTTTAAGTGGATCAAGGTCTTAGAAAGTAGAATTTTAGGTCTAGTGAGGGTTTTTAAGATTTCATGCAATCTACTAGTTGGATTGGAGTAAAACTTATGTGAGAGGGTATTAGACTTGTTTTTCTATGTCCATGAGAAATTTGAAACCAATCGAACGGCACAAAGAAGAGAAATTGGCTCTAGAAGGTTGGCATCAAGATTGGAGAAGGAGGCCGGCTAACACTCAAACACATTTTTGAGGTTTTCGTCAATTTGGTAACTCCGATCCTTTTCAAATTTATTTGTACTTATTTTAAATTTGATTTTTAAGAAGTATGCAAATTTTGAATTGAGATCAACGGTTTATTCATTAGATATTGAGGTTTAAATCTGTCATAGGAATTACTAGGATTTGGATTAGGGCTTGGCTAGGGTTCGATTTAGGGTTTGATTTAGAGTTTAGGGGTTGGATTAGGGTTTGGATTAGGATTTAGAATTTGGTGAGGATTTGATTTAGGATTTGGATTAGGGTTTGGATTAGGATTTGGATTAGAGTTTGGATTAGGGTTTAAGGTTTGGTTAGGATTTGATTTAGGATTTGAATTAGGATTTGGATTAGGATTTAGGATTTGGTTAGGGTTTGATTTAGGGTTTGGATTAGGGTTTAGGATTGGATTAGAGTTTGGATTAGGATTTAGGATTTGGTTTAGGATTTGATTTAGGATTTGGTTTAGGATTTAGGGTTTGAAATAGGGTTTGATTTAGGATTTAATTTAAGATTTGTTTAGGATTTGACTTAGGATTTAGGATTTATTAGGATTTAGGATTTATTAGGGTTTAATATTTAATTAGGTTTGGTCTAAAGTTTGAGTGAAATTCAATAGGATTTTAACTAGAATTAAATTAAGGTTGAATTAACATATATTTGAGTAATATTTGTGTTTATTCTAATATTTCTTTAAGAATTTTATTATTTGTTTGAAATTTCTGTGAATTGTTTTGAATTTGATTACGTTTGTTTACCATTATTATAGTCTAATTAGAGCATTGTTAGTATTCTATTAGAATTAGGATTTTGTTATCGCAATTTCTATTCTTCCTTCTACAGCCAGGTGCCCGGAGCATTCTCAAGCAAGACTTCACAGATTACGACAACGCTGCATAAATAGGAGTGGATCTATGTAGAATAGATATTAGTTTGTTTTTGTAAGATATTAGTAAAATAGATTAATAGTCCATAGAATAGTCAGTTCAGGAGGACGGATGGTTGATTTAGTTATGAAAAGTCGTTTATTACAAGATTACGGTTAGGATTTGGAAATCAATAGGAATTATATAGGAATTGTAGAAGTTTTTTGGGGTGCCAAACTGTGATAGTCATGAGCCGGGGTTAAGCTTGGTGCTACCTCTTTGTTTTCTTTATTGTTGAAGAGTAATAGATAGTTTTTGAATGCTGAGAAGTGAATCTAAGGAATAAATCAGAGATTGATTTATGAGTTATTGATTATGTAATTGGAATATTGAGTGATTGAATTATATGAGAAGTTATTGGAAGATTGATTATAGATGGAAGATTATGATTGTTATTTATTGAGAGTTGTGTGTGTTTTGGACAGAAGAAGTCTGTGATTATAGAAATTTTGTGAATCTAGATTGGTTGGTATGAAGTTTGTTATTCTTGGTGTTGGATGGCATTTATGAATTTTGAGCAGTTTTTTAAGAGTGCAAGGTTTCACAATATTTTTATCAGTTGATGAAGGAGTATTGTTACTGGAAGGAAGCATTGTAGTATCTCTTGGTATTTTAGTGGTTCGGAATACAGTTAATCGTGTGATCCTAATAAATAAAGCTCATGCGCTTAGTCTTTTCTTGTGTTTGAATTTCCCTATACAGGTTTATTTTGAAAGGAATTTGTAGAATAAGTAAAATGACAATCATCATAAGAAACAACATCAATTCCATATTGGCAATAAGAAATAGTTACTTTATTAGAATTTCAAGACAAGTAGTTATGGTGACAAATTGGATTACCATTGCCTTGAAATTTTTTTTGTAAACAAATCAATCTAGTTGCTTATTGATTACATCTATTAGAGCCTATAAAGCTCCATTTTATATTCTATGTATTTCGTCTTGAATCATTGAAGGCAATGAATATATTGAAGAGAAGACAAATGCCACCTTGTCCTAAAAAAGTGGATAATGAATAAGAGTTTAAGGTGGAAGAAGTCTTAGACTCAAGGCGATGCCAAAATAAGTTAGAATATCTTATTCATTGGCATAAATATAATATTAGTGAATGTACATAAGAATGAGCAAAAAATCTTGTTAATACAATAAAAAAAGTTGATACTTTTTATTGATAATATCCATCAAAATTAAGATGAAGAATAACAAATCTTTATTATAAAAGAAACAAGATCTAAAGAAGATATCATTCTATCTTTGATCTATATTATTAGTTTCTATGTATTTATAGCACTAAAAAGATAAAAAA